>NC_142948.1:29296928-29331928 GCF_046866305.1 Octopus bimaculoides | reverse complement strand
TTCGCTGCTTTTATTTTACTACCTACAGGCGGCGAATTGCGTTGTTAAAACGTCTGAAAGTATGTCGTCGTTCAGTATTTGTTCCGACTTTGTTAGTTCAGATAACCCGGGGTGAATTTTCTTTTACTTTTCATCCAATCGCGCGATCGATAAAGATGTATCAAAATATGACGTACCAGGTAGTGGTGTTGCGGCCATTGCCTTCTATTCTGAATAAAAATTAAAACGAAAAAAAAAAAATTCATTTAAGAACCACCTTGATCTTAGACTGTGACGAACTGACAGATAAACACGGCTATTATTATCTTATAGGTTTTACTCCAGTCAGGTTTGAGGGAGCAGATCTATGGTTAAAGCATTTCCATATTTGGGCATCTTGTCTTTAATTCAAATACAGTACGTAGCGAACTAAGCTACCATCAGTAAATCATGTATGTTTGAAAAACGCTGTTTTGAGGTTGTAGAAGGAGCATAAATCTTTCTTAGATTTCTCTAAAACTCGGAATATGTTTGAAGAGCATTTTAGAAAAAATAAACCAGTTAATTCTATGAAAGGAAATATCTCCGGAGGTAGAAGGATGGATAAGAATATATAGTGGAGGAGTTAAGATGTTGTTGATGTATTGCTGTATAATCCAAGGGTGAAGACAAATGGTTTAGTGGTTAGGGTATTTGGCTCATGTTTGTAAGGTTATGAGTTCGATTCCTGGTGATGCGTTGTAGCCTTGAGCAAGACACTTTATTTCACGTTGCTCCAGTCCACTCAGCTGGCCAAAATGAGTAGTACCTGTATTTGAAAGGGTCAGCCTTGTCACATTCTCTGTCACGCTGAATCTCCCTGAGAACTACATTAAAGGTACACGTGTCTGTGGAGTGCTCAGCCATCTGCATATCAATTCCACGGACAAGGTTGTACCGCTGACCGGATCAACTTGAACACTACGTCGTAACCGACGGACTGCCAGTTAATCCAACGTCTACCTTCGATCGAGTAGGGATATAATTATCGGTGTTCCATCAATGACAATATTGTTCATTTATACATCCAGACCTCCATTGTTTGAATACGTCCTTCCTTTCTAATTTCTAAAACCATGGTTGAGATATAAAAGGATTTGGCTGCTATTTCCAGCAGATAGAGCGACCATATGGAGCCTCTCTAATTGGCAAAGTAATACGATACGAGCATGTTGTGCTGCGGTGTTAGAAGTAAGAATGCACAACCCTGATTACAAATAACAATTGGTGAAGGCATCTTTAGGGGATCAAATATATGAAAGCAGAAAGATTAATTTTCTCCCATTCAGGAATTTTGTTGTTTTGTTTTTTAACTTCTGAAACAAGAGGCGGAGTTTAATCATCCCAAACTGTTTCTGGTCAATGTCTGCCTCAGTGTGAGAGCCTAATTACTGTATTGTATTTATTTAGGGTAGAAGAAAGAGGGTCATAGCTAATATCTGGTTTAGCTCACTAATTGAAACTGGACAGCTAATCTAATTTAATCCACGCCTTAGCACTAGATTACGCCAGAGTTTATTGACACTAATCTGAAACGTAAGTGAAAGCCAAAATATTTAGCCTAAAGATACTTTGTGTGTATGAAAAGAAACGAAATGACTTCGCTTGATTAAACCCTAAATTGGACTCGTCTTGTGAGCATGTATGTGTCTATGGCTATATTGGTGTGTACGTGTGTGTGTATGTACAGAAAGCGATAGAGGAAGAGAGAGAAAGAAATGGAGAAATAGAGAAAGAGATTGATAGATGGAGAGAGAGAGAGATAGACACGGGGAGAGGAAGGCGGAGAAAGAGAGAGGTTGTTTGATTGACTCAGATAAAACGAAAGCAATATAAGATATTGCTCCAATATTCGTGCTCTGCATGAAAATAAAGACGGGTTTCTAAATTAAAAAAATAATAATAATAACAACAATAAAGATTTCTAACGGAGGCAGAAGACCACAAATTAATCGAGCGAAATAATGATTACCTAAGGCGTTCCGACCGTGACCATCCCGTGTTTTATTCTGTCACAATGAATAACAAACAGAACTACACGATTCCAATCTGTCATTCATTCATTCATCAAAGTGAATTGTGATTTGAAGGTGGGAAATTTCGGCTGCTCTTTCTAGCAGGTCACCTGACCACAGAAGAACCTCCCCACCTCCGATCTTTCCCTAGTTGGCTCGTTAACATTACATTTTCCGCAACATTATATCTAACTGTGATATTATTAGTTTGCTGGTACTGATAGTGTATCGGACGAAAAAATTCTTGCCGTATGTATATGCGGCACTTTACATTCCAAGATGGGTTGCCATCGCCATAGACGCCTTTGTGTTTCAAACATCTAGCGTCCAGTAACGAAGCCTACAGAATAGACTTCTCAGTTACCTTCCGCACGATTAAATACATTACTATATCTTTTATTTTGCTATTTGTTTCGGTCATTGGATTACGGCCAAACTGGAGCACTTTATTCAATACTTATATTTTGGTTTTCACCCATTAAATTATGTAGATTGAACTATATAAACGTGAGAGTAAGAAACCTAATTGTCTCTTGCAATACATATTAATATCACAGCTAAAGCGATTTTTTTTCAGGGGCTCTTAAAATACTGTGCGGATCCCCAATTTACCATTTTGTTACGTGGATCTCTTTGATTACTATTCTATTCTGGTGGAACCCCCATAGCCATTTGATGTTTAAAAACTCGTTTTATAGAAATCTCTTTCAAATTCCTATTTCGTTTTTCGCATATTATCATGTGTAGGCTGAACTATGTAGAATATTTGAGAAAGAAACCTGACTGTTTTCTGCAATGTTGTTGTTGGCACTCCGTCGCTTACGACGTTGAGGGTTCTAGTTGATCCGATCAACGGAACAGCCTGCTCGTGAAATTAACGTGCAAGTGGCTGAGCACTCCACAGACACGTGTACCCTTAACGTAGTTCTCGGGGCTATTCAGCGTGACACAGTGTGACAAGGCTGACCCTTTGAATTACAGGCACAACAGAAACAGGAAGAAAGAGTGAGAGAAAGTTGTGGTGAAAGAGTACAGCAGGTTCGCCACCTCCCCCTGCCGGAGCCTCGTGGAGCTTTTAGGTGTTTTCGCTCAATAAACACTCACAACGCCCGGTCTGGGAATCGAAACCGCGATCCTATGACCGCGAGTCAGCTGCCCTAACCACTGGACCATGGCGCCTCCGTTTTCAGCAATAAATATATCTAAAGTAAAATTTTTTAGGGCCTCTTAAAATACCATTGTGGATCACCAATATTTAAAAATTTTTTTTTTTTTTTGCGTTCACCCCACCAATATCTTATATGGATTCTCAGAAGCCATATGAGCCACCGTTGGAAACTACTGATCTAGACTGTGTGTCCTAAGTTACCCTCGTTATCAGAAATACGTAGCAGATCACAAGGTACTTAACCACGAGACGAGGCTTATCTGTTATTTGTTTAACGACCTAAAACTGATCTTAAGTACCGTTCTTCGACACCCCGACCTACAAAGCTAAGTTGACATATACATTTGCTAAAACAGGCAGGGCTCTGTTCAATGTTGTTTGAGCAACACACAAAAAGTAGCGACTCACAGTATTATCTTACTTAGAATTACATACCAATATTTACGATGCCTGTTTTCTCTCGCAGATTTATCACTAAGAAAATTAGGGAAAGCGGTTAGCGGTCTCAGAAGTGAAATGATGTGATGTCATCTGATGCGATTTGATAGGACGTGGATACGTACAAATAAATATAACTGGGGTTGTACACGTCTAACAGATTTTGCTTTAATTGAAATGGACGTTGCTGTTGTATATTTTTGTAATATGTTTACAAAAGAAGTAAAAGAAATGTAACTTCATTGACAGAGAAATACTAGAGGAAACCAGTTGGTCGGGGTTTTGAAAGTAGATTAGATTAATTTACAACAGTATGCTAATATCTTTGACAGGGCTGCAAGCGATACAGGCTTTTAATTGCCCCAAATATGTGACATTTCCGTGTTTATTACTAATGAGAAAATGAGAAAATATAAGTTGTAGTCAGGAGTGGGGTGGAGTGGAGGTTCCCCTGGAGAAGAGAACTATTCTAATAAGATGCTTTTCCTTTCTTTTGTATATACATACCTCCACACACACACAAATTCACTATGTATATGTATACATGTGTGTGTATGTATATATGTATAAATATGTATATATATATATATATATATATATATATACACATAATATATGTATGTATATATGAATATATATGTATGTATTTATACACAAACACACACGCACGCACACACACATTATATGTGTGTGTGTGTGTATGGATATATACACACACATACACACATATATACACACACATGCACACACACACACACACACACACACATATAGTGAATAAGTAAAAGGCCTTTGTAGACATATTTTCGTGTTGAAACACGACTACAGCTGGGTGACAGATTGAAAGTATTAAAACAAAAAAGAAAACAGAAATAAATATCGAAAGGAAAAACTAATAAAAAATAATAGAAAAAAAAAAAGAAAAAAAAAGCAGAAAGCATACGGCTTACAGCTGAGTTAACATTTCAGAAATTTCTAAATTAAATAAATGAAGCCATAGAAAATAGCAATGTTTAATCACCAACAAATAGAAATATTACAGATTTAGGATTTCGTTTCAATTTCTGATTTTCGTAAACCTCAATGCTATTTTGTGTGATCGTATTTTGATTTTCGTTTCAGTTTATCTTTTTCTCTTAGCATTTACATGTTTTAGACATTAGACTGCGGCGGCCACCCTGGGGCACCGCCCTGACGAATTTTTCAGTTGAATAAATCGACCCCAGTGTTTTTTTTTTTTATTTTTAAGCTGTGTAATTGTTCTATCGTTCTCTTTTTCAGAAACATTAAGTTACTAGAACGGTAACTCGCAAATCACCATTTGTCAAGCAATGTCAAGCAGTGGACAAACACAGATAGAAAGGCACACACACACACACACACACACACACAAACGCACACACGTATATATGCATATGTATGCATGTTGTGTGTGTGTGTGGAGGCGCGGTCTTAGGATCGCGGTTTCGATTCCCAGACTGAGCGGTGTGAGTGTTTGAGCGAAAACACCTAAAGCTCCACGAGGCTCCGGCAGGGGATGGTGGCAAACCCTGCTGTACTCTTTCACCACAACTTTCTCTCACTCTTTCCTCCTGTTTCTGTTGTACCTGTATTTCAAAGGGTCAGCCTTGTCACACAATCTCCCGGAGAACTACGTTAAGGGTAGACGTGTCTGTGGAGTGCTCAGCCACTTGCACGTTAATTTCACGAGCAGGCTGTTCCGTTGATCGGATCAGCTGGCACACTCGTCATCGTGACCGACGGAGTGCCAATGTGTGTGTGTGTGTGTGCCTTTCTATCTGTGTTTGTCCACGTGGGACAGTTAGAATTTTGTAGAAGACACTTGACGTAGGTGCCACTCAGTGGGACTGAACCTGGAACCATGAGGTTGCAAAGAAAGCTTCTTAGTTACAAGGCCTGAAATTTCGGTGGAGCTGGGTAAGCTATTCACGTGTAACTCAAATCTTTTACTGGCACTCGTTTTTATTCACGCCGAAAGTATAGAAAGCAAAGTCGACTTCAATGAAATCTGCACTCGGAATCTATACTCGAAAAAATACCGTCAGACATGTTGACTTTCCAATTTAACAACTCTACCAGCTCGCTGCCTACAAATTAATATAACATAATTAATACAACTTACATGTTTCAGAATCCACAACAGGTGTAGTTGTGGCTTTGTGGTAAGGAGTTTCCTTCCCAGTCACACGGTTCCGAGTTCAGTCCCACTGCGTGGCACATCGAGAAAATGTTTTCTACTATAGCCTCCGGCTGACCAAAGTCTTGTGAGTGGATTTGGTTGAAGGAAGCTGAAAGAAGCCCATTGTATATAATATATATGTGTGTGTGTGTATTAGTAGTGTTACTCTATAGAACATTCCTTTTATACCGTCTGCAAATACCGATAAACTCGCTGGAGAAGGGGTGACACGAAAATTAAGGTTTTTAACAGTGGTATAGCCCCTTCGACAGAATCCAATGCAGACCACCACTACTCAGACTTCGGATTTTATTTACTATTTCTATTAAGACGATTGTATATAATAATCTTTGAGAGTCTAGTGTTATTGATTTTTCTTTTTCTTTTTTTTTGGTTAGCACGCCGGACCAAATGCTTAGCGGCATTTCTGAGTTCAAATTCCACCGAAGTCGACTTTACCTTATTATCCTTTCGGGGTCGATAAAATAAGTACCAGTTGGTAACTGACGTCGAGGATACCTTGGATAATGTAACCTCAGAAGCAGATTCATGAAAAAAAAAAAAAGATGATCAAGATGGTCCTAAGTGGAATACCTGTGATCAAACGTTTCAGTCCGATATATCTGACCTCAGTTAAATATCTCTGGGACTATACAACAATAATAACAACGGGAATTATCTGAGAATTTATGCTTATCAAAATATTTCTGATACTAAAGCGGTAAGCTGGCAGATTCGTTAGCACGGTGGGCAAAAGGCTTAGCCGCATTTCGATCGTCACTATGTTCTGAGTTCAAATTCCACCGAAGTCGCCTTTGCCTTTCATTCTTTCGCTGTCGACAAAATAAGTACCAACTGATGATTGAGGTCGATCTAATCGATCCCCCCCACCCACTGAAATTGCTAGCCTTGGGCCAAAATTTAAAACCGGTATCTGTCTGATGCTAATGCAGTGAATATCAGAATCGTTAGCACCTATATATTCTGATACTAATTTTAGTCTTTAAGTTCTTATTACTCTTCTAGTTTAGTATCCTAACCTAATTTACTCTTCCATATCACCATAGTGTGTATTTATCTGATCCAGCATATTATCTCTAATATTGTCATTATCTAAATTCAATTTAAACTTTGTAAATTTTAATTAACTTGCATTCGTGGTCTTAGGCAATTGCCTGTTTGGTGAATTTATGTAATCACGCAGTCATTCTGTCATATCACTGTTCACTCTGTCATATTGGTTTCAAATTTTGAAAGAATTTCCTAGAAATTTCACAAAAATGGCTAAGAAGATTACATCGACCCAGTGCACAACTGGTACTCCGAAAGAATTGAAGGATGACACCAATATCGTTACCATTATTTCATTAAGGCAAAGGCGGTGAGCTTGGCAGAATCGTTAGCACGCCCGACGAAATGCTTAGCGATTTTCCGTCGGCAGCTACGTTCTCAGTTCAAATTCCGCCGCGGTCGACTTTGCCTTTCATACTTTCGGAGTCGATAAATCAAGTACCAGGTGCGTACTGGGTCGATCTAATAGATTAGCCCCTCCCCCAAAATTTCGGGCCTTGTGCTTAGAGTAGAAACGATTATTTCCTCTAGGTAAAGGCGACGAGCTTGGCAGAATTGTTAGCACGCCGGGCAAAATGCTTAGCGATTTTTCGTCGGCAGCTACGTTCTGAGTTCAAATTCCGCTGAGGTTGACTTTGCTCTTTATCCTTTCGGAGTCGATAAATTTAGTCCTGGTGAAACAGTGAGATCGATGTAATCGATTAGTCCCCTCCCTGAAAATTTCAGACCTTCTGTCTATACTAGAAAGAATTATTTCATTAAGGCAAATTTATTGCATTTTGCGGTGTTAGTGGCGGTTAGTAGTAGTAGTAGTGGTGGTGGTGGTGGTGAACTTTATAGTTTTTGATTTTTGTTGATCATCATCTCGGTCAACTCTGAACTAGAAGTGCTACGAACATCGGGTATTTGGATTATCCAACATGTACGTTGAGTTGTGTTTTAAGAGTGATTTAGTTTCTATATCTAGCAAACTAATCGACCGCACAATTTTTTTTGTTTGTTTTTTTTATCCTACTTGGAATATTCTTCGGAAACTGTATAGGCAGAAGCAACAGAAGATTGGCAGAGAAAATCTATTACGGAATTTAAAGCTAATCTTGTTACGTCTTAAGTTCAAATCGTAATTGGTTTCAAAATTCTGTTGTTTAAAAAGATATAACAACGAAAAAGAAAAAAAGAAAATCGAAAAAAGAAGGAAAAAAAGAAAGTAACAAGAACAAACTTGCAAATATATACAAGCACAGAATGTTCATATTATATTTCAATGAAATATGGTGTTGAAAATACTAAACGTCCTATTTAATAACAGAATATAGACTTGTAAGAAATTGTGTACTGCAGCTGCCGACATATCAGATGACAAAGTGCCAATTTCAGGTTTAGTAAGTTGTCTTAATTCTTGAAAGCTTCTCAGTCGTGCATTGTGTTAAGTCATTGGATGTAAATCACTCCAAGGTCACTAATCACAGAGATTTAGATCAGGGAATAATACCACCGGGAAAAAATGCTGTTGGTACACTTGTTGTGTTATACATACATACACAAATACATACATATATATATTGAGAAAAAATGTCGTGAGAATTATAATTAGCACTTTCGTTCATCTCTAGAACTTGTCGAATACAATTTTGTGAATGTACAAACAGCTTGTTCATTTATAATAAACAAATGTTTTTTTTAGGGAGTTTTGTTTAGAAGAGTACATTGTTTTTGTTTTTCTTTTAGGTGAGTTTCAAAGATAATGAAGATGGATAGATAGAAATATAGATAGATAGATAGATAGATATCAGGGTTAAAAACACCTTATACATAAACAAAATGGTAAATGATAGATTTCGGTCACTTATTTTCATTCGGGATAAGGAATGGTTTAATGGCTCTTGATTTCTTTTCACAGCTGTTGAATACTTAAATAGAAATTAATATTTTTATTCTACAAACAGCAGAATTCCCTTTTACTTGTCGTAAAATAGTTTAACCACTTCAAAAATATATATATTGAAGCAGTAAAAAGAGTCGCATTGAATAAATCGAAATACGTTTACAATAGAATTAACTATTTTACTAACTGAAGATTTTTGTAAAATCTTCCGCTATTTTTATTCCCTTTTCTCTTTCTTCTTTCAGTCTCGCTTTTTTTTTTATCTTTTCCTTTCATCACACAGTCGGTTGCTCTATGTGAAATATTCATGAGAATTTGTATTTTGGGTTGTGTGCGGCGAAAAAAATGTCTTCGGCCAAAAATAAAACACATACGCAGTTTTCAATACTCTGCCTATGTAAATTAAATGAATAAATTAATTATTTTGCTTCTCTAAATATATTGCTTGAAAATCATTTTGATTTTCAAACAAGTTTTAGTCACAGCAATATGTGGATTACAATAAGAATAAGTAATGACAAAGTATCACCACAAATAAGCAACGCACACAATACTGGGTTCGGTAAGCACAATATAACATCTACAACAGCAACAACAAAAATACTAATCCTTTCTATTATAGGTGTAAGATCCGAGGCTTTGGGGGAAGGGACTAGTCGATTACATCGACCCCAGAATTTCACTGGTATATAATTTATCGACCCCGAAAGAATGAAAATCAAAGTCGACCTCGGCGGAATTCGAACTCAGAACGTAGCGGCAGACGAAATACCGCCAAGCATTTCGCCCTGCGTGCTAACGACTCTGCCAGCTCGCCGCCTTAATACTAGCAGTAATAATGGCTCGAACTTTCGGTACAATGCCAGCAATTTTTTAGAGGGTTGGAGTGAATCGATCAAACTGACCCCAAAGCTCAACTGGTACTTATTTTTCGATCCCGAGAAAGATGACAGTGAACGTCAACCTCAGCAGGAATTGAACTCAGAACGTAAAAAAACCAAAAAAAAACCCCAAAACACACAAAGAAGTAATAATAACTACAAAGCTCATATTACCATGTCTATTACCGCACTACAGCTACCACCACTACCACTACTACTATTTGTTGCAATGGCTCTATTATCTTCCTAAATAGCATTAAATGATGTTGTTAAAATTTCCAGTTAAATCTTAATGTGGCCCTGGCAGTCAAACGAGAAGGTAACTTTTTCCCCCCACCAACATCACCCCTTCCATTATCGTAAGCACTAACAACAGCACCATCATCATCAGTAATTCTGTTTGCCGTGCTAAAATTCCTACATGCCATTTCTCAACAGCATTGATCAGCCAACATTTCATATATGTCGAGAATGTTTGAGTGTGAGTGTCTGTTTGTAATACTTTACCATTCTTCTATTTTCTCCCGTCTTCTCCCACCTTTTCTTCTTCTTCCCCCTTCTTCAATTGAGAGTGACAGATAGATAGATAGATAGACAAATAGATAGATAGATAGATAGATACAAAATTAAGAGGAATGACCAGCAAAAGCGGACTCCTATATGCTAGTCCACTTTTGCTGGTCATTCCTCTTAATTTTGTATATAATATAATTTTAATCTTCGGATTTATTTAAATATGCTAGACCACTGGTTTTAATTGATTAATATCAATTTCTACCCTTATTATTAAATTTTTAGACAGATAGATAGATAGATAGATAGATAGATAGAGTAGGGAGAGAGAGGTATATGATGATGTAGACAAGACCATTTAAACTAACGTAGTTTTTTCTTTAATAAAATGCAAGGTATCATTTCAGGGCCGACTAGCTACTATTTCTAACTCGATGTCTGACTACGTAGAAGCACCCTCATTGCCTCGTAACATCTAAGCCATGTATAAGACTTCGGTCGATTATTCCCAGACGTGTACCACCTTGTAGATATGTTCAATGGCTGCTTCTGAAGTATTCTCCCTGTTTTATATTCCCACACTTGAAAACTGGAGCATGCACACACAGTAATATGAGCTAATGTGTATGTAGCGTATAATTGAACTTAATTTCCTCAAATGTTAACTTGCAGTTACAAGTGCCAACATTAAGGTAGCTATGTCTTTCATTACGGAGAGCTTAATAGCAATTGAATCACTAATTACAAACCTGATTTATATCAGGTGACGGTAACGACCAAAATGAAATTTGCCCCAAGCTGATTTCAACAAAGACGACGACCACCAAATAGCAAAGGATATTTAGCATTTTAAATGTTGTACCAAGGAATAATTCCTAAGTTCTACAACCAGCAGCTTGCATTAACTTAAGCTTGAATAATAATTATTCGAGGAAATTTTATAAAGCGGAAATCTTTTAATTGCGACCTTTTAAATCCACCTCCGCACGGCAGGAAAAAACATATAATTAGACCGAATTACAATTAAATATTAAATTTGGAAAGAAGGAAAAAAAGAAAAGAAAAGTAATGAGAAAATTGTAAATAGAGTTGTAGTTAAAGAGCTGGTTAATATACCTTCCCATTTACTCACTAATCGTCTCATACAATAGTGCACTCAACATATTTGAACCATATATTTTTTTTTTAATCTCTGGGTTATTTCTCAGAACATTTTAACTAATTGAAATTATATTGCTCATTGGTAATTCCACATATGGCTCTGTATATATATATATGTGTGTGTGTGCGTGTGTATGCGTGTGTTGTTTGTTGGGTTGGCGGTGTTGGCTGAGTAGGGCTGGTGAATTAGCATAACAGATAGTGTAACCGGCAAAAATATGTTCAACCGTATAATTGTCCTCATATATTTTGAGTTCGAAATCGGTCGTCTCTCCATAGTCAATTTCTAAAAGCAATTAAATTGACGATAACCTTTCGAAAAATGATTTTAGTAGATGCCGTAGATTGATTAGGTGTTAATATTTTGTGGGAACAGGTAGTGAATATGTAGGATGCTGTTGATAGTTTGTGGGGAAATAAGGTGCTGTTGGTAGTCTGTGGGGACATGTGGCAGGAAGGTAGGGTGTCAAACTAAATTCCATTTTCTTCTCTTTACGTCCTCAGTTCAAATGCCATTACGCCTTCTTGATTTTTATCTTTTCGGGGTCGCTGAAATAAGTATTATTGAAGTTCTTTTATTGATGTTACGGACTGATCCCATCTCGTTAAATTTCTGATCTTGTTCCAATATTAGAAATTTTAAGCGCAGTAGATTGTATAATAATAAGAGTGTTGATATTTCTTTCGGTTCTTTACGTGTTGAGTTCAATCTCAGCCGAGGTCAATTTGGCTTTCATCCTTTCAGGTCGATAAAGTACGTACCAGACAAGTACAGGGGTCGATGTCGGTGACTCGATCCCCTCCCCACCAAAAAAATTCAAGCCTTGTACTTATGGTAGAAAGGATTATTATTATCATTATTTTTACTATTGAGTGATAGAGCAGCATACGTTATTAAAGTGACGCTGGGGTATACATATACGAAGCCCAATATACCCGTAATGACTATCTCTTTGATAAGGATACACCTGGCATATGCATCACAACCATATGTGAAGGACAAAGTGACCTCATATCAGGATAAACAGAGCATGACTTTATTATTTTTTATTATTATTACGAAGGCGGCGAATTGTTAACAACGCCGAGAAAATTGCTCCGCAGTATTTCGCTCGTCTCTACGTTCTGAGTTCAAATTACGCCGAGGTCGACTTTGCCTTTTATCATTTTAGGTTCGATAAATTAAGTGCCAGTGAAACACTCGAGGTGTATGTAATCAACTTGTCCCCTCCCCTAAAATGACTGTCCTTGTGCTAAAATTTGAAACCATTATTATTATTAATAGGAAAATGATGCCCTTGTTGTCGTTACTGTTGTTATTGTGGTGGTACTGGAAAGTTGATTATCTGTTGATAAGTTTAAAAGTTATTAATTATTGAAATGTCAACGTTCAAGTCTATGAGGGCGCAGATGGAACTGTTTGGATATTTTGATTTTCGTCCCTTCTACAACTGCATATGCAATAGCAGTAAAAGCAACGGTACCAAAAGTTACAACAGCACAAGTGTTATCGACAATAATAAAAACAGCAGCGGCAGCAAAAAATACTAAAAGTAACAATGCTAGAAACAGCAGTGAAAATGCAACAAAAAATAATTCTTACACCAAGTTTACCAGCGTTTCCAACTTCGTTTCGCTCAGCAAAAAACTCATGAAAATTTACGAGAGGTGGAGAAACATATCAAGGGAATAAATTTGTGAAAACCTATGCTCAATGTACCGCAATACCTTTCAGATTCAACAGAACGGAAAACAACTTTGTGTAGTTATGGAACGAAAAGACTCGAATTAAAGCGTATACTTTCAGACAAAGATGAACAACTCTGTTCCAGAAATATATTTCTCTAAACATTAATTTTGAGGAACTTGTTTATAAATTTGGATACACCAGAGTTAATTTCCACATGGAGGCTTTAACCCAAACGCATTTCAGTTTCCCACAAACAAATGAATATTTTACAATGATTCCTTCATTTTAGGGTCGATAAAACAAATAGTAGCTGAGCATTGGGGTTGATATAATCGACTAGCCTTCGCCCTTAAAATTTCAGGTTTTGTGCTCATTGTAGAAAGTATTATTGATATTATTATTATTATTATTATTATTGGAGATCGAAAAGCAGCATCAGTCATCTACTAGAAAACACATTTAGCTTTAACAGGTGTTTTGAAATATAAACACACGCACATATACATACAAAGCGGCACATATATACGTATATAAACATATATGCATACATATGTACGTACACACATATATAAATATATATACAAATATATACACACAAACACACATACATATATATATATATGTGTGTTTCTATGTATGTATGTCTATAAGTCTCTTTTAACGGTTGACAAAGCTATGAATAATAATATGTAAATGTTAGGCTAAAAATCTTTCGGGAAAGACAAAGTCGAAGGCTGCTTGTGACGCAGGCAATGCATATATATGTACATACATACATATGTATTCTGCTGGTTTGTGATATATTTAAGTACGAAATTTTGTGGTAACTAATGGGCTTAGCCAGTAAATGTCAATACAAAGTGTTTATTACAATTTAACTCAATATTACGTCTTTATCTCATAAAACCCCACCCTGTACAATATAACAGTGTTTAGTTAACAATCAACCTGTTTGTGTGACTGCATCATTTAATCATAGACTTACACAAATATCTTACACGAAGAAACGCACGCATGTAAATATATACTTAACTGTGTATATGTGTGTATGTAAGTATTAACATCTGTGTGTATTTCAGACAGATATAATACCATGCTGTTCGGCGAAACCGTTACTAAGCTTCATAGACGTTAACAATGCTCCGCTACCGCAGCTGTGGGAATTAAGATATGAAATACGAGTTGGTTGAAAACCTCTGCAAGTGATTCTCTCTCTGTGGCTCTCTCTCTCTCTCTCTCTTTCTCTCTTTCAAATTACCTCGGAGTATTGCTTTACTCGTATATCTGGGTTATATAAAAATGGCCGTTTTGTTTCTACAAACTAACGTATTGTTGCTTTGTTGACTTCTGTTATACCTTACGATGTAGATTAAGTATTTTGAATTGAGTCGCGAAAATAAAAAAAAAGATGAGGGAAACATACAAGCATACGTGCATACATAGATGCAAGTACACACGCAAATCCGAAGACACGCGCACACAAACATTCACATATGCACACTAAGAAACAAATTCACATGTACATACACGAGCACACGCACTCACACACACACACGGGCTTCTTTCAGTTTTTCTCTACCAAATCCACTCACAAGGCTTTGGTCGGCCCAAGGCTATAGTAGAAGACACTTACCCAAGATGCCACGCAGCGTGTTTCCAAGCTATAAAAGACAAGGCCTTTTCTCTGATAAAAGGCGAGAATGAACGAGAAGGGACGACAGGCGAAAAGGAAAAAAGCGTAATGAGAAAAACGAAAAACGAAAAGCAACATATGAAGGTAAAAGAATTAGGAAGTACGTCACCTGGTACTTTAGATTTGGAATTATTGTGATTGTTGTAAATTTATTCGATGGGGAAAGGTTAAAGTTTGCAGGGTCACATGCTTGATAAACTGAAGGGAGTTTTCCACTCTATAAATGTGTGAGTGCACTTGAAGAAGTGTAGTACTTTTGCGTGTATATGAGTGTTATTTCTTTTCTGCTCACAAGGGGCTATACACAGAGGGGACAAACAAGGACAGACAAACGGATTAAGTCGATTATATCAAACCCAGTGCGTAACTGGTACTTATTTAATCGACCCCGAAAGGATGAAAAGCAAAGTCGACCTCGGCGGAATTTGAACTCAGAACGTAGCGGCAGACGAAATACCGCTGAGCATTTCGCCCGACGTGCTAACGTTTCTTATTTCTTTATTGTCCACAAGGGTCTAAACATAGAGAGGATAAACAAGGACAGACAAACGGATTAAGTCGATTACATCGATCCATTGCGTAACTGGTACTTATTTAATCGACCCCGAAAGGATGAAAGGCAAAGTCGACCTCGGCGGAATTTGAACTCAGAACGTAGCGGCAGACGAAATACCGCTAAGCATTTCGGCCGGCATGCTAACGTTTCTGCCAGCTCGCCGCCTTAAATGTGTGTGTGTGTGTGTGTGTGTGTGTGTGTGTGTGTGTGTGTGTGTGTGTGTGTGTGTGTGTTAAACATTTAATAAATAAAAAGTTCATCAGCGTGTGTAGGTCGACCCCCTATTTAAATAACGGGACTCTCCGAAGAACAGGGTAAAGAACCAGTTCTACTATGGTTTTGAAGATCATCTGGCCAATCTACTGAAAGAAACAGTAAGATACACCTAATTAGAAACAATCTTCTAAACGACAGACTCTGCTGGCGATGAGCTGATAATAACCGAATCTAGAGTCTCCACATCTGTCTCACTCAACACTCTCTCTTCTTACGAAGAACGCCTAAATGGGCGTTTAGGAAACGTACGGATGTAAATTTATCCACAAGATAAACAAGTCGGGTTATTTAGTTAATTAATGCACGTCGCCAATGAATGTCTCTGTTTGTAAATGAGTAATGCCAAAGCTTTGAGTAATTGTAAACTACTGTTTTGCTTTGCCGATTGAGAGAAGCAAGAGCTACTGCGAGGCTGAATAATGTTCGGTGTCACTAGTCGAGCCTGATCGACTTTCCGCTTGCAAATGCAGTTTAATAAGTTTATATAAACATCACTATATTTTAATAGTAATAGAAATATTTATTAAATTTCCATGAGATGCTGCAACTACTACCACTTTCTGCTGTTATAAACACTCGTGTATACAGCTTTCTTTACTGTTATAGAATGAAAGGCAAAGTCGACCTTAGCGGAATTTGAACTCAGAACGTAAAGACAGATGAAATACCGCTAAGCATTTCACCCGGCGTGCTAACGTTTCTGCCAGCTCGCCGCCTTGTTCTCATAAGAGATTATTATCATCGCTATGCAAGGCGCCGAACTAGCAGAGTAGTTACCCTGCCGGACGAAATGCTTAGCGACATTCATCTGGTTTTGAGTTCTGTGTTCGAATGACGCCGGTGTCGACGCCGACTTTGCCTTTCGTTCTTTCAGGCTGATACAATAAGTACCAGTCATTAACTGGGGTCGACGACATTGATTTACTCTTTCCCACAAAATTTCTGGACTTGACTCAAAATTTGAAGCCATTTGATGAGCAGTGCCTGAGCGAAATATTGACGATGTTTCGTTTTACTTCGAAGTCACTGACGATAATATTCTTATTTAATTATGATAAATTTGTGCTCTACTAAAGTATAGTGGATTAAAGTAAGTTTCTTTTTATTATTATAACTGAAAAATAAGTACAAGGTGCGCATTGTACCAAAATGTGAAGGCGTTCTAACTGAACATAAAAACAAACATCAATATACGGAATGGCTGTGAGGTAAGAAACTTGCTTCCCAGCCACATGGTTTCGGGTTCAGTCCCACTGCGTGGCACTTTGGGCAAGTGTCTTCTACAATAGCCTCGGGTCGACGAAAGCCTTGTGAGCGGATTTGGTAGACGGAAACTGAAAGAAGCCCGTCATATATATATGTATATATACGTATATGTATGTGTTTGTATGTCTGTGTTGTCCACGCCACTATCGCTTGACAACCGATGTTGGTGTGTTTATGTCTCCGTAACTTAGCAGTTCGACCTAAGGAACCAATAGAATAAGTACTAGTCTTACAAAGAATTAGTCCTGGGGTCGATTTGAATCGACTTAAGGCGGTGCTCCAGCATGGCCGCAGTCAAATGACTGAAACAAGTAAAAAAATAAAAGAATATATATATATATATATATATACATACACACATTTCTAAATACATATACATATACATATATATGTAATATATACATGCATATACTTGTGTGTGCGTGTGTGTATATGTCTATACATAAATATATATTTAATACTGTATGAGTTTGCAATTGTATATGTGTTAGTGTGTGCGTGTGTGTGCGCGTGTGTGTGTGCGTGTGTGTGTGTGTATGCGTGTGTATGCGTGTGTGCAAATTTCAATATTCATATTCAGTACACACCGAAACCGCAGATCAATACTTCCGAGTACACCATGTCGCTTGTACGCATTCGAGTCTTCGTATTTCTTATACGAAAATACAGTTGTTTTTGCAGCGTGTGAGCGCTATCTCATGATCTACAGTCTGTATGAGATGTAATTGCTAAAGGGTGTCATTGTCCATGGATTGTTAGGAACAAACATGAAATAGTTACTAAATTCTATCACTGATTTATTTCAATGATGTTAATTATCAGTACATATTTTTCTCGGGCTTTTCCTATCTAATTAACTTATTGTTTGTCCTTACAGACTGTGTTTAAGTCGCTTGAAAAATGGCCGACACTTCTCCAATAGAATGACTTCGCCGGCTTTCGACAATAATAGCAGCTAACGAACTATATTGTTATAAATATAGCATAAATAAACTTGGTATATTGTTTTTGATTAGGCAAGACAAGATAGCTTTCTCATCATGCAACCTGTATTTTCTCTATGGTTTGTCTTCTCTTGTCTTTCATTTTCACAGACATTTTAAAAAGACAATTTTTTTTTTCTTTTGCCTGCAACACCATGCTTTTCGTTCCAACACTTTCATTGCAGTTGCTGCTGCTGCTGTTGTCTTTGTTGTTGTTGTTGTTGTTGCTTTTATCGTCATCGTCGTCGTCGTTGTAGCTGTTGTCATAGGTGCTGCTGCTGATGATGCTGCTGTTGCCGTTTTTGTTGTTGCTGTTACATCCGCTGCTTGCTCTTGTTGCTCTTTCTCGACACTACTACTACTACTTCTACTACTACTACCGTTACTGCTACTACTACCGTTACTGCTACTACTACTACTGCTACTACTACTGTTACTGCTACTACTACTACTACTACTACTACTACTACTACTGTTACTGCTGCTGCTACTACTACCACCACTACTACTACTACTACTACTACTGCTACTACTACTGTTACTGCTACTACTACTACTACTACTACTACTACTACTACTACTACTACTACTGCTGCTGCTGCTGCTGCTGCTGCTGTTGCTGCAGTGGCTACCACAATCAGTACAGTGCATCTATAATACCACCACCACTACTATCATTAATACTAACTTCACTACTATGCTGAGTGTCACCGCTCTTATCTTCTCATCAGCATTGTAAGCAGTTCACGGTTCGATCGACTGAACTAACCATCCACAGCCACCGCCATAATCCACCACCATCACCACCAATGCCACAACCACAGCTACAACCTCCAACACAACCACCACCAGCAACAACAACACCAACACCACTAACATCAACACTGCCGCTAGACTCCCACTAGTACTACACAACCACTACCACCACCACCACCACCATTACCACCACCACCACTACCAACACAACCACCACCACCAATAACAACAACCACCACTACCGCCTTTAGCAAACGACCACCATCACTAACAACAACACCACCAGTAGTATTGCCAGCAGCGCCCCCCCCCAACTACCTCCATCCTCTTTCCTATCCCCACTGTGTGCCATTACAGCTAACACCATTATCAGCGTCATCGGAAGCTCCACCGTCATCATCAGCGGAGATAATAATAGTAAACGGTCCGTCATCATAAGGGGCTTCAATAAAACCTTCGGCATTATCGCCACAGTCGACAACACCGACGTTGTCCTTATCATCATCATCATTGTCATCGTCGTCGTTATCATCGTCGTCGTCGTCATCGTCGTCGTCGTATCGCCGTAGATGGGTTCCTCGTCAGCGTTGTCTTCGTTGCTATCATCTTCCTTGCCCTTTTTGTCTTCACCCTTATTGCCCTGCCGCCGCCGTCGTCGTCGTCGTCATCATCATCATCATCATCATCATCATCATCATCATCATTATCATCATCATCAATAGCTTCATTATCATCGTCTCCTTCATCAACATCATTTCTATCACGTTGTCAACCTCGTCGCCGTGGTCGTTGCCTTTGTCGTCGTTGTCACCGGCCGCATCATCGTCGTCATCATCGTCACCATCATCATCACCATCATCACCATCATCATCGTCATCATCATCATCACCATCATCATCATCATCATCATCATCATCATCATCATCATCATTACCATCATCATCACCTTGTTGAGTTTTTCCTTGATGTTACCGGATCGAGATTTTCTCTCTGTTCCTTTTCTCGCACACCTTCATTTCTGCTCTTTTTTTTTGTTCCTCTTCTTTCTTTTCCAACACCAGGTGTCTTTTGAACATTATACCTGTGATTACGCTTAATTAAAAAAGTTTTAGCTTACTCTACATGAATTCACTCTCTCTCTCTCTCTCTCTCTAAGAAATTCATGCAGTCGACATTTCTATCCGTTGCCAGTCTATATGTATTTCGATGTATATATGTGCATCTATCTATCTATCTATCTATCTATCTATCTATGTGTGTTTGTGTATGTATGTGTATGTGTGTGTTTGTCGCTGCTTGAACAAGGCTGTTCCGTGGGAACCGACGTTTGTACCGTTTTTAACCTCAGGTGGTTATTCGATGGAATTTGCTGCAATATATATCGGCTGCAGATTGTATCGAATAAACAGCTGCAGGAGGCGTGCTCCCGGGGTTAAAAACGGTAGTAACGTCGGTTCCTACGGAACAGCCATATTCAGGTGGTGATAAACATTACTTCCCGGTAACTAAACGGTTCAGGAGAGGAGACCGATAGAATAAGCACCAGCCTTACAAAGAATATATATATATATATATATATATATATATGTATATTACTATAAATATGTGTGTGTGAGTATACCTTAGTATGTAAAATAACTATTAGAAAACCGTAAAAGCGGGGATTTTCAACGAAATGTCTTGAGGGATTTGTTCCGCAGCGAATTATCAGCACTCCCTTATAATTGTCGCTTTCTGAAATATCACGAAGCAGTGATTTGTCCTAAAAGTAAGTGGCAAATAATGGCGCTGTTCTTTTATAATTTCAGATATAAAACAGAAACAGACAACATCTCACGATTTGTAAAATATAACAACTGTAAACTTTCTCCACACAAATATGTAAACTGCCTAAAAATGATAAATGAATAGAAGATAAATAGACGAAAAGCGAGTCCCTTGAAATGAATCATATTGTAATTTAGTTACAAATGTCTGATGAAACAAAAGACAAAGAAGAAAAACAACAGTACATTTGACATGAGTTATATATGCCTTCAACATGGCCGTCATGACGTATTGAATAACATCCCCGTGGAAAAGGGAGGCTATCCTAGTTATATATTGTTTACTACTACTTGTAACTCTTCGTATTGTTACAACCGTTGTCTGCTTGTAGAATTATTTTAAAGTTGTTGCTGTTGTTGTTGTTGTTGTTGCTGTTTTTAGGGTGACAGAAACGAGAAAATTGATTTATTGTTTGAGGGCGAAGTTATACAATTAAGATTTCAAACGATTGTCGGTTGTTTCCTTTCTTTTTCTTTTGTCTGTCTTCCCCCCTGTCTTCCTCTGTCTTCACCCCTTCCCTAAAGGGGACAATCACTTGTGACACTGGGAATGGCGTCGACGAAAATATTACGAAAGTCAGTCGTTTGTAAATTTTACAGACAATTACCGAATCATATATTAAGGTCAGCAGAGGGAATCCCTTCGGAGGACAAAGACAAAGACGTGTGGCTAACAACTTGCCTTTGTAGTCAAATGAGAGAACGTGAAATGATTCTTCTTTTGGAACGAAGATTCTGGAAGCAGATAAAGCTATAAATATTACCTGTATATATATATATATATTCTTATATTTCAGGATGGTCAATTTTTTTTGTTGTTGTTACCAAATAAGCATGTGCGTTATGTATCCGTTGTCTGGAAAGCTTTCGTCACAAACCTGTGACCTCTTCAGCGACATTTCCTTCTCACGTATCTGCCCCTGGTATTTTTAGTCCATCCTGTCTTTCTATGTGAAATATAACAATATCTGTTTCAAAACACGATTTCACATCAGGAATCTTGCAAAACAAATCCATAACCGTATATATATATATGTCTGTATGTATGTATGTATGTGTGTGTGTGTGTGTGTGTGTGTGTGTGTGTGTGTGTGTGTGTGTGTGTGTGTACACATATCTATATCTATGTTAATATACACACTAATATTGAACAGTGAGAATGAGTGCTCAATACCGCACTGTTGGATGGATATTCGTTATTCGTGGGTTAACAACGTAACCAATGGTCTCTTGTAGAGAGAGATTTTTTTTCAATAATTATCAAATCTGCCAGAGGGGATCGTAGGTACTCGTTTCCATCTTGGATGTCTTAATTCTTTGTTCCTTCTACATTTGAACAATACCTATATATATATATATATATATATATATATATATATATATATATATATATATATATATATATATATATATATATATACTTACTCACTCACACACACACATATGTATATGTATGTATATATATATATATATATATATATATATATATATATATATATACATACTTACATACAGAGAGAGTGAGAGAGATTGCTATCCCATTGGGCTTTCGCTGCTTCAATGTCGGATGCATTACACTGGTTATAGATATGCGTGCGCATGCGTGTGCGAGTAAATCCGCATGAATCTAATACTAAGGTCTCTCGAGAGCTTTTCACTAAGTATTATATTATATAGAGTAAGGTCGCGCATAGAAAAATTTGAAATTATCTTTCATGCCATTGTTTGACTAAAATCAACTACAATAAATCAGCTTATTGGAATTTATGGAAATTGAATAGAATACTGTCTTTAAAAACACTCGTCTCTGCATCGACTTGGTTGATGGTTTCACATGTTAAGCATTCCCAGAGGGAGTTTTTGACTACTAACTGCATAGATAATGTCATTATTGGAGACGTTTCAACCTATTATTTTTTATATGTGGCTTCTTAACATATTTAGATTTTCTATGCGGGAGTACTTCCTTCGTTATATTATCAGCTTACATCAGCAACAATCATTTCTAAGATAACATACACATCCTTCGCGTATATACACGGACACTCATATTCATACGCATTCAAATGTGTATTATGCATCCCCATCGGTAATGATGACGACAGGGTTCCAGTTGATCCGATCAACGGAATAGCCTGCTTGTGAAATTAGCGTGAACCTGGCGTCTATTGTGAACTGCAAGTACGACTTATTTTACCTATTGAGGGGACTGGAGTGAAATAAAACGTCTTGCTCGAGGACACAACGCACTGCCGGGAATTGAACTCAGGACCTTCCGATCAGGAGCTGAATACCATAGCCATTAAGACATACACATATACCTTCACAATAGCACACTTGTATGATGTTCCTTACGAAATAGAATACACGAATTTCGGCTGTGTATGCCCTATCCGAAGTCAAGACAATCTTAATCCAGATTATCCCTGATCAGAGACAATCAGGCAGTGACCATCTCATCCAATTTTCTAACTTGTCACTTCACTGTCCAGCCTAATATAACCTGACGTAATTGGAGGTTTGGCTGTCATTTCTAGCCAAACGTGCAATTGCATAGACTTTCCGTTATTGCCTTATCCAGACAAATGTTGTTTTTGATTTGTTGTTGTTTAATCCACGTTCATCTCGATCAGTTTGCTTTATCATCAAAAGCATTCTATTCTGATTGTGATTTTTTTTTTTTTTAATCCTCGAAACATAGGCTCCGTGCTCAGTTCCACTTCGTGGTACCTTGGGCTATTGTTTTCTACTATAGCCACGGGCTGACCAAAGTCTTGTCAGACGGAAACTGAAAGAGGCCCGTCGTGTATATATATATATATATATATATATATATATATATATATATATATATATATATATATATATATACACGTGTGTGTGTTTGTGTGTCCTTATGTCAGTGTTTGTCCCCACCACCACAACTTGACAACCGGTGATGGTGTGTTTACGTCCCTGCAACTGAGCGGTTCGGCAAAAGAAACAGAGAGAATAAGTACCCGGCTTTGAAAAAGAAATAGAATACTGGAGTCGATTCATTCGACTACAAATCTTTTAAGGAGAAGCCCCAGTATGGCCGCAACTTAATGACTGAAACAAGTAAAACACAAAAAAAATAAAAAGACAAACGATAGTATATCCAGGAATACATCATTCACTATGTCTTTCCATTTTTAAAGAGAGTAGTGTTTAATTTGAGGGCGATTTGGTTGCTTTTTTCTAGCAGGTCAGTAAAATCTCTGTCTGTTGATGGAGTAGAATATCAACTACTGCGTTTAAATTATACTGAAGACGTTTAGATTTCTCACTCGTTGCCAAATGTTTCAGTTTATAATTGAAGTCAATAACAACCATTCCTTTTAAATTCCAGACACTCTGTTTCATTTCTCTCTCTCTTTCTTTCTTTCTTTCCTTTTTATTTTCTTCTTTTCCGTGCGTAATATGTACATTGTACTTAGAACTTCTTACAGGCCTCAAGCGGCTGACAATCTCCATCTAAAAGTCATTTAGTGTCTAAATTAGTTACACAAAGCGATGTAATATTAAATTTAGTTCGCAAAGGTTATGGGAAAGAGAAAAAAAAAATCGACTTTATAATTACAACAAAGTCATTTTTGGTTGTCTTACTTTACGACTCAATTCTGAAGAATTTGGGAGATTAAAAGAATGGAATTTAATTCCCCGATTGCTTTGAGCTAACTCTGAATTTATGAATTAATTAAATTCAAATTTTTCTCTAATGAAATTAAGTTTTGAAATAAATTAAAATAAACATAAATAGGCCAGGGCGGAAATACGTTTTAGTACAATTATTTTAGTTTCTCTATTTCTATTTTTTTTTTTTTTGAGTTAATGATTAATAGATTAACATCAGAACGGCGTATTAATGCCTAACGCATAACATTAGTATCAACTTTAGTACATCACAAAGATATATTACTATACAACATAGTATAGCTCTGTAAAATTTAGTATTTCACCATACGACAATGTATATATTTGTGTCGATGTACCTAATACAGAAAACATCAAACGATATTTCAGAGAAATTCAAATGGCAAGAAACAATTGATGTTAATCAATGCCGACGAGTATCATTCTGATAATTTCAGCAAGTTCGAGAGACAGCTCTACGAATGTTATGTACCGATCTTATTAGACCGCCTCGGCAAAACATAGAATCCGCCATAAATGCGAATGTAGTGATGAAACACAGCTACATAGGGCGCATGCGTGGCTATGTAGTAAAAGGCTTGCTTGCTGCCCGCTTGGCTCCGGGTTCAGTCTTACTGCGTAGCACATTGGGCAAGTGTCTTCTACTATACCATCGGGCCGACCAAAACCTTGTGGGCAGATCTGATGGACGGAAACTGAGAGAAGACAGTCGTATATATATATATATATATATATATATATATATATATATATATATATATTTATGTGTGTGTGTATTTATATATTACTATATATATGTATATATGTATATATGTATATATATGTATATTTATATATGTATATATATATATATATATATATATATATATATATATATATATATATATATATGTGTGTGTGTGTGTGTGTGTGTGTGTGTGTACATATAAGTATATATATATATATATATGTATATATATATGTATGTATATATATATGTGTGTTAATATGTATATGTCTATATATATATATGTAAATATGTAAATACATATATATATGTATATGTATACATATCTGTATGTATATATATATGTGTATATATATGTATGTATGTATATATATATATATATATATATATATATATATATATATATATTTGTTTATGCGTATCTGTGCGTATCTTTCTACCTGTGTTTCTACACCACCACCCCCACCCACCGGTTAACAAGTGGTGTTGGTTTACGTCCCCATAACATAGTGGTTCAGCAAAATAAACCGACAGAATTAGCACCTGGCTGCAAAAAAAAAAAGAAGCAAAAAAACAAATTAGTACTAGGTTCGATACATTCGGACTAAAATTACTTCAGTGTGGTGCCCCAGCATGGCCACAGTCGCATGACTGAAATACGCAAAGGATAGAAGATAACTCTACACGATACTACAATCGCCGGCGTAGAAATCTAATAATATTCAAAGAGTAAATTTGAATCTTAAACATAAACTCACATCGTATAAGAGAGTGCAACGTTATATAAAGCGCTTAATGCATCACAAAGGCTTAATGCATCATTAACTGACTAACGAGTCTAAAACATTGTATATTTCATACTCAGTACATTGGTATCAAGTATCGTTCCTTGTATATTTAGTACATGCTACATGGCTACCAAATTTATTACATTGCAGCGCTATTCCACTTTAGTACATAGCACGTTGCTACTTTATTGGTATTACATAATGACATATTATTACGTAGTAGCTTAAAAGCTGCACACCGTGGTTCCTGTGTAGGGCTTATATTAATTGAGCCAACTTATATAGAGTACACACGACAGAGAAAATTAAAGGGGAGGAAGTAAAGTGTTATACGTTTAACGGCCGTTTCTAGGGCTCGGAGATTCATGATGATAATGGCGGAGGTATTTTATCACAGTATGCAAGCCGTAATGGAAGCAATCAACATTGAATAAAACGAGCCTCCATCATCAAGGTACAAGAGATCATACGTTTCAGATTATAGTTCAGAAGAGTTCAAATATAGAAAGGTGGAAACACCTTAATTCCTCTCCTTTCATTTATTGTTTCTCTGTCGTTTGTACCCTGTGTAAACTGGATCTATTAATATAGATATCAATATATTTATACTCAAATATTCGTCGTCTGCCAGTCTTCATTCTTGTGCTTTGTCTCTTTTTCTATATATATTCTTTAATTCTTTTATTTGTTTCGGTCATTTGACTGCGGCCATGCTGGAGCACCGCCTTTGGTCGAACAAATCGACCTCAGGACTTACTCTTTGTAAGCCTAGTATTTATTCTATCGGTCGATTTTGCCGAACCGCTAAGTTACAGGGACGTAAACACAACATCGGTTGTCAAGCGATGTTGGGGGAACAAACACAGACAGACAAATACACACACGCACGCACGCACATACTCACACACACACATATACGACGGGCTTTCAGTTTTCGTCTACCAAATCCACTTACAAGGCTTTGGTTGGCCCGAGGCTCTAGTAGAAACACTTGCCTAAGGTGTCACACAGTGAGACCGAACCCTGAATGATGTGGTTTGTAAGCAAGCTACTTATCACACAGGCACTCCTGCGCATATTTCCTACCCAAACTGTTACATTTAATGTATTTAATTTGTTTATCCGCATAATTGCGCCCCCTATCTTACTCTCAATTTGTATATATATATATATATATATATGAGCCCATCTCACAAGGGAAAGATCGATTTAGCTTGCTGTGCCAGCACGTCGTAAACGTAATTGAGGTTAGTGTATATTTGTGGCTCTCAGAGTTAAACTTTTTAACTCTTATTTTTAGCAATCGCTGGTGCTGTTTTTCACCCTTTTTTACTAATTCCTTTTGGGTTTTTTTATTACTAGCCACACATACTGTAATGTGCTTAATATATCTTAATATATTAGTATAACATTGTAGTATCTTCCTGTATTGATCAGCTATATATATATATATATATATATATATATATATATATATATATATATATATATAAGGTGGTCAAAAATCCCCAAAAAGCAACACGAATTTTAAAGGTTATTGCAGTACGCACGTTTCATGCTACTCCATTTATTTAAGTCATGCGAGTATTACATTAAATGTAAAATGCAGAGCAATGTTTTTGGAATTGTTTAGATAATACCATACTATATTCTGGTGCTTAAACTTAAATGCCACATTCAATTTTGAATCTAAATTTCAGCAAAGCTTTGAAACCGGATTGAAAACGTCCTATTCAGAGCGAGTTATTCCACATTCTGTAAGGTCTACTTGAACCTAAATATACTTGTAGCTTATTTAACGTATTTAGTAGGAGATCCCAACAGTCGATGATAGTGAAGACTGCTACTAAACTAAAACTCAGTTTAACGATCCGGGATATATATATAAGGTTATATATATCTATCAATATATCCATACATACATATATATATATATATATATATATATATATATATATATATATATATATATATATATATATATATATATATATATATATATATATATATATATATGTATATATATATATATATATATATATATATATATATATATATATATATATATTTATATCCATACATATATATATATATATTTATTTATATATCATATATGTTATATATGAATTTTATTTATGTATGTATGTACATATCTATTTCTTTCTCTCTCTCTCTCTCTCTCTCTCTCTCTCTGTATATATATATATATATATATATATATATATATATATATATATATATATATATATATATATATATATATATATATATATATATACATTTAGAGAGAGAGAGACATAGAGAGGGAGACAGTAACAGAGAGAGAGACAGTAACAGAGAGAGAGGATAGACAGGCATAAAACAGATAGACTGACAGAGCGATACACATGCAATGTGTGCGCACCTGTGTGTGTGTGTGTGTGTGTGTACGAATGCTTATATGCGCAAGTGCACGTGTAGTTTATATCATTAAATATAAAAAACAAAACAATCAACTTAATTTGGTCATCACGGATGAATAAATAATGACCTAATGAATTTCTTTTTCCCGCCTCAGGTAAAGCAGATAATTAATCCATCCATACACACACGTACACACACACGAACTTCTATGTATCTATGTATGAGCGAAATTATTCATGTATATATGGATATATACATACATACATATATATATATATATACAGATATATATATATATATATATATATATATATATATATATATATATATATATATATATATATATATATATATATATATATATATGCATGTATGTATATATGTGTGTGTATACAATTGATATTTGGAGCAGATGAGGTCATGAAGCAATCAGCGATGAATTTCTTTCATGTGTTTAGACGGCAGTGTAATATATGAGTTGTTCATTACTTATCAAAGAACGAATAGTATTAAAAACTGGAACAATTTTGCGGAGATAACATCTAAAATACCAACATCAATGATTAACTGAGTTCAGCTGAAATAAATATATTCTGATTAAAGTTAGAGGTAATTTCGTATTCGGCGTAGCTGCTACGGCGAGATCGTGTTGTTGGCATGTCTAGATGTCGGTGAGAGAGAGAGAGAGGTAACGACTTGCTAGTTCGTACGGGTATTGTGTTGTAGCTGTCACTGCGTTAAAATCGTCGACCAAATATTTCTTGTTTGTTTAGCCACAGGTCAACTCTGATCAAGATCATAACAACGAAAAAGGTCTTATTATTAAAGAAATTTATATCTGTGACTATCACCAGTATTATTTCAGATATTGTATAGCTAAGACTCCACGTTCTGTGTACATATATATATATTTTTTAAGATGGTGGTAGGTGGATTTGAGGGATATTTGGTTGTTGCATCTGGCACGTGATATGACCTCATAACGATTTCCGCGTTGAATCGTAGGCCTGATTGTTGCTCCTTTTTGTCGTTCGACTTAACAGAAATGCAGCAAAACTCCTCTCAGTTTTTTTTCTGTTAACTACCGGCAAATGAAACTCATTTCGGAGACTAGGTTTTGGATTCTCGTAAAGAAAAACTAAAAGACAGGATACAATTGCCCAGCTAGTGCTTATCCAGGAATAAACAACATCAAGTACCACTTTCAAACAGATCGTGGTCGTTTTTCCGCTCTAGATTACTTTTTAGATTGATTTTCTCATAGATACAAGATGGCCGCTCGAGGCGTTGGTGATGTCTCTAATCCTCATCGGATGAATGTGGTGAAGATCACAAGTATAGTAACTAGTTTTAAAATCTTTATAAGAGATGCAAATAGTAACTCTACTGAAAAGTAATGGTTGTTACCACCTCAACGTGGTTGTTCCAGACACAGTTATATTGTGTCGTTAACCAGTTGGAGGAGGTGTCCTCCTGGGGTTAAAAAGACTAGAAGCATTGTTCTGTATGGAATAAACATGTTGTTGTGGTAACAGCCAATACTTTTGTAGTAAAGATAATTACACACAAGCTGGAAATTTGATCTAAACATCTACAACAGGTGCACGTGTGACTGTGTGAGAAAACGTCTTCTTCCTACCCACGTGGCGCCGGGTTCAATCTCACTGTGTCACACCTTGGGCAAGTGTCTTCAACTATAGCTTGGAGTGGATTCGTTCGAGTAAACTTCTTCAAAGTGGTGTTCCAGCACGGCTGTAGTCTAATGACAAACAAGTAAAAGGAAAAAAAAAATGGAACAGAATAGAGTCTATTAAATGCAACCAAGATTGCGTTACTTTTAGGTACAAGATGGCCGCTCGGATCCGTTGGTGATGCCTTTAATCCTCATCGGATGTATGTGGTAAAGATAGTTTCATTCGAACTAGAAATTTCGTCTAAATATCTACAAGATGCGCAGGTGTGGGTGTGTGGTAAAATGTTTGCTTTCTAACCACATGGTTCCGGATTCAGACCCAATGCGGAGCACCTTGGATGAGTGCCTTCTATTATAACTTGAAATGGATTCATTCGACAAAGGTTCTTCAAAGCGGTGCCCCAGCATGGCTGTAGTCTAATGACAACCAAGTGAAAGAGAAAAGAGAATATAAAAGAACGGAGCAGAGTCTGTTAGAGGCACCCAAATGCCAGCTGGTGGCCTTCACTATGGTGATGAATGAAGTATACAACCAAAAATCTGTGCTGTTCATTCGATAGGAAAACGATTTAGATTCAGTTTACGTAAATTCAGTCATAAAATTTTGAATTGATTGATATGCAGCTCTGTTTTCAGGCACTTTGAAAAAGTGACGCGCCTTATGATCGAACTCGGATTCATGTGTCTGCGAAGTAAACAACTTAATCACACGTCCATAGTTGTCTACAAGTTAATTTTGTAAGAATTACGAATACTAAGGCAATGGTCTCTACCATGGTCACAAGTGGAATATTAATTCATCGTTTGATGCATTTGATTAGAAACATTTCAAGAGATCTTCAAGAGAACCTTTCACACTTAAACGAATAAATAATTTGTAAGTTCGGCACATCGGCACACACTGCGAGACTTTTTAAAAGATATGCGCAGTTGATTGAATTGTAGCCACTCCATCTTTGGCACATATTTCATCGGCTTCAGAATAATGAAAGTTGTTAAAGTGTAGGGGAAAATACCTTGCGCCATTTGTAACGATTCACTGCGTTCTCAATTATCAAATCACGACGAGATTAACTCTGACCATCATTCCAGTCCAGAATGGTAGAATGGTAGAATGGTAGAATGGTAGAATGGTAGAATGGTAGAATGTTAAAGCGCTGTAGGTTCTTCGTCTTTGCGTCCTGTTTTTGTGAGTGTCTGATTTTAGCTCTTATACAGTTTAACACCAGCACTAAGTCCTTCGACGCCAGCGTTTAGAGAAGTTGATACTGTGATAACGACCCCAATTTTAAATAGCTACTTATTTTGTCGATCACTACTGTATGAAAGGCACAGTCGATTGCGGCGGAATTTAAACTCAGAACGTAAAGTCGGACGAAATGTTGCTAAGTCTTTTGTCAGGCATGCTAACGATTCTACCAGTTCACCGCTTTTACTCCCTTAAATATTAAGGATTTTTGTTGGATCGAACGCCAGAAATTTTGAGATGACAATGTTTGTCAATCACATTGATTCCAATTTATTTTTGTCGAACGGATGAGTTTCAAGTAATAAATATTACGAGCAAAGTCGTAGGCAAGGCTATGTGGTTAGGGAACTCATTTTGCAACCACGTAACGGGGGTCGATTTGTTCGATTAAACCCTTAAATGCTGGGCCCAAACTAGGTCGCAGTCCAATGACTAAAGCAAGTTCATAATTCAAGAGAGACGCATGCGTGCACACAATCTGGTTCGTTTAGAGTCGACCATATTCCCGCCAAAACTTTATCGGGATAATACTGGAGGGATTTGAACCCAGAACAAAAAAGATCGTGTCTGAACACACCATGCCAATTTATCCTGTTCTTTACACGCGAGTGATACGCTTTGACGCTCATCCTCAGCAATAATAACATGACGAAAATAATATTTTAAATTTTGAGCACAAGGCCAGCAATCCCAGGAGAAGTGGTAAGTCAATGACATTGATCCCAGTGTTCAACTGGTACTTATTTTGTCGAAGCCCGAAAGGATAAACGGTAAAGTCGATCGTGGCAGAATTTGAACTCAGAACGTAAAGGGACTTTATCTAAACACACCGTACCATTTTATTCGCCTTTCGACACGCTGATCATTCTACATTTATACTCCAATCCTCAGCAATAATAATCCAACGAAAATAATATTTTGATATTTTGGCACAACCCCAGTTTGTAACTGGTACGTATTTTTTCAACCCCGAAAGGATGAAAACTAAAGTCGATCTCAGCGGAATTTGAACAGAGAACGTAAAGAGACGTTATCTAAACACACCGTTCCATTTTGCCCGGTTCTCTACAAACTAGTCATTCTACCTTTATTCTCCAATCCTTAGCAATAATAATAATAACCTTCATGAAAATAATAACAATAACAAAAAATATATAATGAAAAGGGGGAAATACAGAAGCGCCTTTCCAAAATTATCTACTGACACGCATTTTCTTTTCCTACTTCGTTAAGTTAACGCTCTAATTTTCCCCCTTATTCAACATATTTCTTTATTTCGTGATATTGAAGGGATTTCGCTATCTTTTTTCTGTTTACTTTCGTTTCATATTCCTTCGTTTTTGCTTCGCTTTATATAAAAGAGTTAGAGTTTTTTCTTTCTTTAAGTTCAGATAGGAAAAATTCTTGAAAGACTATGCACCCCTACGTATGTTGTTATAGACATAAATGCATTCAAACACACACTCACATACACATATACATATCCACACACACAAATAGGTGTGTGTGTGTGTGTGTGTGTGTGATTGTGTTTGTGCCTCTGTGTGTGCGTATTCCCTGTTGGGCATTACCATTTTCTTCTAACTTTATTCCTGTTTGTACACATACGTTCTTCTTTTAATATTGTATATAAATAGATAAATATATAATAAATATGTAGAATATAAACACACATACACACACACATATAAGTACATTGTGTTCCTAACATACATACATACACATATATATGTTTGTGTATGTGTCTGTGTGTCTATTCATATGACAGTAGATAGATAAGCGAGAGGGAATCACATTTTTGTGATGGGTTATCAATAAAAAAAATATGGAATATAGATTCATCACAGTTAAAAAGAAGGTTCTCTTTCTATGATACTTTATTAACATTATTATTATAATTATTATTATTATTATTATTATTATTATTATTATTATTATTATTATTATTATTATTATTATCATTATTAATGTTGCTGTTGTCATTGTTGTTGTTTTCGATATCTTCACGAATAAAATAAAATCTTTCATTTTTTTTCATACTGTCTTTTTTTATTTTTTTCATTTTCATGTTCATTTTTTGCTTTTCTTATTTGTTATTTTATTAATTATTGTGTCGAATAGTTTTATAGGTCTCTTTTTAAATTTTTTTTTAATTTTCATTCTATTTTCATTTTATTGTATTTATTCATTTATTTATGTTTTTTTTGTATTCTCTCCCCATTGAATTGGATGAAGCAGAATAAAACATTATAAAAGAGAAAATGAAATAATTCCATCATCATTCATTCTTAGTTTCTTGTATTTGTTGTATCAAAGTGGTAATAACGGTGCCAAACACCAAAATGTCTTCTTCGCATACATATTAACGAAAGATGTTAATATAATACTTTGTCCAATTTCAGTTTTCATTTAATTTCAGAAAGTTCATGAATGAAAAAAACAAAAAAAAAACAATCTCAACAAAAAAAGCAAAAAAAAAAAAAAATTGGACGACCTATTATTAACAGATACGACAACAGCCGCATATTATTATTATTATTATTATTATTATTATTATTATTATTATTATTATTATTATTATTATTATTATTATTATTATTAGGTCTTTTATGATTAAATAATGATGATGATGATGACGACGACGACGATGACGCTGACGGTGGTGTTGATGATAAAATAGTGACGAGGCGTTGAAGAAATATGAAGATAATTAAAAATGTGCGTGTGTCGAGATTATTAATAGCGTGGCGCGCACACACACACACACACACAGGCACACACGCGCACACTCACAGACACACAGAGGGAGACAAACACAGACACACACACACATACACGCACACACACAAACATTGATATCGGTGATATCGCCAAAAAGTCGAAGCAAAGATGAAAGACACAGATTTAAGTAAATTCCCAAGAGATGAATTCTCTCCACTTTTCCACCTACACACTCTATTCTATTCCATCTTTCTCATTTTGACTTCTCTATCTATTTCACTCATTCTTTCTACTCTTTCTCCTCCTGTTTCTCTCCATCTGTCTCTCTCTCTCTCTCTCTTTTCATATATATATATATATATATATATATATATATATATGTATGTATCTTTGTCTTCCTATCTTTCTGTATTTCATAACTTTGTTCTAAAGAATCCAAACTTTGGTTTTTGCCATTCCTCAACAAAAATTTTACTTTATACTACTGCCGGGCGTTTCTTATTCGTGTCGTTAAAAATAAATTCTTTTTTTTTTAAATAACCACCGAAAGGCGAAGATCCTGCGATTTAATTTCGAATCGCAGTCGAAACCATTTTATAATTTGTATGCATTCCTCACAGGTCTAAAACCCAATAATTTTGAAAGAATCCTCAAGATGGATGAGAGGAACGTAGAAAACCATTCCGACTTCGGGGTCGTTGCAGTGACATGGGTATTTCAATTTTCGGGTGGGATGATCACCCCTCGCAAATACTAATCGGACATAGAATTTTTCTCGGAGAATTTATGGTGGCAATAATGTCTCTTGGCGTGTATTTTTCAGTGCGTGGTGAGATGCAAACCAAGCCATTGTTATAATTATGTATATGATTATAAAATATTTATATTAATTTACCTACGAGGTTTTATTTCCGCGCTGACCACTTGGTAAACATCATTTATGATTTTACCCTTATTATATATATATATATATATATATATATATATATATATATATATAGATAGATAGATAGATAGATAGATAGATAGATAGATAGATAGATAGATAGAATGGCGAGCTAACAGAAGGCTCGTAACAAGGCGGCGAGCTAGTAGAAACGTTACCCCATCGGGCGAAATGCTTAGCAGTATTTCGTCTGCCGTCACGTTCTGAGTTCAAATTCGACTTTGCCTTTCATCCTTTCGGGGTCGATAAATTAAGTACCAGTTACACACTGGGGTCGATGTAATCGACTTAATCCCTTTGTCTGTCCTTGTTTGTCCCCTCTATGTTTAGCCCCTTGTGGGCAATAAAGAAATAAGATAGATAGATAGATAGATAGATAGATAGATAGATAGATAGATAAAT
>NC_142948.1:29279428-29289428 GCF_046866305.1 Octopus bimaculoides | reverse complement strand
GTTCTTTTTAATTCAAAATTAATAAGAGCGAGTATGTGGAAGTGCATGGCTTAGTGGTTAGGTGTCGGAATCGTCATCGTAAGATTGTGGTTTCGATTCCTGCACCGGACGACGCGTTGTATTCTTGAGCAAAACATTTCATTTTATCATACGTTGCTCTAGTCCACCCAGCTGACGAAAGTCAGTAACTCTGTGATCGATCGGCGTCCCGTCCAGATGAGAAATTTAAAGTATTTACCACTTACTTGGTTCCGGGTTCAATCCCACCACATGGCACCTTGATCAGATGTTCTTTTGCCATAGCCTTCGGCCGACCAAATCCTTGTGAGTGAATTTGGTAACGTACTGCAGAAAACCAAATCAAACCTGATGTGGGTGGTGCCTGATTTTAAGTATTTCAACCCTTTCGCATCACATTATTTTTCACAGGTAGCGTATCGAGGGCAAAATGAAGACTCTCCTACAGATTTTCTGATATCAGGATATATATTTCTTTTCTTGTAAGTCAAGTGACGGTGTAGAGGTTGCATCGTTTCCGCCTCTGAGTTCCCCTACTTCATCATCGTTCTATTTATATTGTACAGCTTGTTATAGCATAGAGTATTGCATTTCAAAAACAGTCGGACTAGATTCTTCCAGAACTTGGACAAATATGCGAAAAAAATATTTTTGGATGGTTAACAGAAAGGATATTTTTAGGAAAGTGCGGCATAAAGTTGTTTTTAACGAATGCGGTGCAAGATCTAATACTCTTCGCTAGTAATACATTGACACAATAAAGTAATCCTTTCGAAAGACTATTGATCAGAGTCTTATTATATAATGTTACCCTAAATACGATTTATCTAAAGAAATAAATTTGAAATATTCCCGTCTGGAATATATTTGGTCTGAGGCTAAGCAACATTGTCTAGATAAGGAAAGATATTTAACCAAGGGCACACGGAAAGCGCAAATCTCCACCAAGGAACACCAATGTCCTCTCAACGATTAGCCAGAGATGATTTATACATACATATGTGTATATTAATAGTATATAGCGTTTTTGCTTGTCTTAATAACTGATGAGATGCCGGAGCAGACAACGAATTGTCACATATTATATTTATAGATATATATGTATATATATTATCTATTCATACATATGTATATATATATATATATATATATATATATATATATATATATATATATATATATATATATATATATATATATATATATATATTATTTATTCATTATTAATATATATATATATATATATATATAGTTGTGTGTGTGTATGCATGTATTATGGTTGTATGCCTGTTTATACGTAAAGATGTATGGTGTCGTGGTCATGCGTGTTGCACTCTCAATCGTGAATGCGTGGGTTCGATTTCCAGACCGACTGTTCGTTATGTTCTTGGGCAAAACACTTCTTTTTACGTTGCCAATTTTCTGGGGACACCTGTATGTTTCATATCAGCTGCTTCCAAGATATTAAAGAGTAAAACTATCTTGAGGCTGCACTCAAGTTCTGTAAATAGCTGTCAAGTGAGATGTCAACACAACTCACGACATTAATTTTGACAATAATGTGTAGGTTCCAGTATAGGAGTGTTTTGCAATAAAAATCCCGGTGCCACACTTGCCCGAGGTTAACTTCTCATGACTGTATTCTCCATAGAAATTTTATCCCTCAGAACAAGTCCAACTGAAGTCTTTCTGCCATTTTAACTTAAATTGCAACATGGAACCACAGCATAACAACTGATCGAGTGAAAAGTAAAATTTCATTTAATTTAATTATAAAAACAACAACTAAATTCAATTAAAATTTAGAAATTAGGATCGAGTTGCGTAATTGCACTAACATTTACATCATAACCTTATGTCAGGGCAATTCATCATAGGAAAATTTGAAAAATAAGAACGAACAAACAAAGAAAAAAAAGGTTCCAAATTCTCTACTGAATTAACAGCAACAACACTAGCACCAGAAACAGCAACAACAACACCGGGCGTAAATACAACAGTAAAAGCAACAACAACAATAATATCGAAAAATTTAGTATTTTTGTTGATCAACACAAAATGCATGACTCATTCAATCCAGTCACACCCAACTTTAAAGTTAGATTTTATTTAGATTTTTATTTTATTTTTATTATTTATTTATTGTTATATATTTATTTATTTATTTATTTTGCTAGTTCGAGTTTAATTTGGTGTTTTAAATTGCTTCATTTTTTTTTTCACGGAAAAAAAAATATAGACATGGTATAATAAAAAAAGTTCTCTATTTTTATTGTCGTTTGGAAATGACACATCTAAAATTTAATTGCCCAAAATAAGTAGCATTTAAATGTATTAATACACGACATTTTTTAAATATATATATATATATATATATATATATATATATATATATATATATATATATATATATATATATATATATATATATATATATATATATATATGTATGTATGTATGTATGTATGTATATTTGTATGTGGAACAATTGTTTCGTTTCCTGTGACTTGCAAATCCTTTCTCTGTTCAACATGACATTTTACGATGAATATGTATGTAAATGAGGACTGTTTCGATGTTAAAACAGGAAAGAGACATATTTATTTGCATCGGGGTTGGTGGGACTGTCTCCAGAATTGGGTAAATGGATCTATTGAATATTAACAACAGATGCCACTTGAACTTTTGCTATTCCCTCTTTCTCGCCCTTTCTTTCTCCCCCCCCCACTCACTCTTTCTATCCATACACTTACATACATTACATATATACTCATATATATATATATATATACATAGATTTTCCTATATATATGTACATATATATATATATGCACGAGTGTATATATATAAAAAATACAAATAATAAGTGAGTATATGCATATATACGTACATGTATGTATATAACTTCATCTACATGTATATATAGATGCATATCTGGGTACAGGCCGTCACAAAAAAACGTGGACAAAATGAAAAACAGAACATAAACAGGGCACAGAAAACAAACAGGCCATATAGAGAATATTTCCTTCATCAGCTGCCCCTATTCTAAACTAAGCGTTTATACATACATACATACATATATGTATATGTTTATATATATATATATATATATATATATATAAGCGAGAGCGTACCCAGGTACCCCCAAAAAACCGGAATTTTGCAATATTATTTTATTCACTTAGTTTTACATATTTACACTTTTATCGCCTTCAAATTATTCTTCATTTCAAGCAATGCATCGGTTCAGATGCATTTTCCATTGTTCGAAGCAATGCTGGATGTTTTGGGAAGTGATACCTTTAAACGCTTCCGTCGTTTTCTTTTTCTTCGCCGTTTTCACATCTGTAAATTCCATGACACCAGCTGTCGTGAAGAGCTCCATATTTTAATTTCTGTAAGTTAGTGGTTCGACAAAATTGTGGGATAAAATAAGTACCAAGCTTTAAAAAGAAACTACTGGAATCGATTCATTCGGCTTTAAAATCTTTAAGACGATGTCCCAGCGTGGCCGCAGTCTAATGAGTGAATCAAGTAGGCGATAAAGATAAAAGATAAAAAAAATATATATATACACACACATACATACATATATATGCTTTCGGTGCAATGACTAAGGAAATTAGTCTCTCGCTGTATGTATGTAGATATATATATATATGTATGTAGATATATATATATATATATATATATATATATATATATATATATATATATATATATATATATATATATATATATATATATGTATGTATGTATGTATGTAGGTATGTATATATATACAGCGAGAGAGAGACACACACACACACACACACACACACACACACACACACACACACACACACACAGTGAGAGAGAGAGAGAAACAGACAGACAAACAAGCAGATAGATAGATAGATAGATAGATAGATAGATAGATAGATAGATGCAAATATGCATAAACTCACATATGTATGCCAACATATATAATCCGAGAGATATTTCAGAAGTTAACAATGAAACAGCGCATTTTGTAACGCTTATTACAAATTGCATTGGAAATATTAAAATACATTATCCATTGCAGAGTATTGATAGATAAAGTATATTGTACTGAAATCTATTTCACACATAATATAAAAGATTGTCTATACATAAGCAATTAAGAAATCTAGGCCATATACCTTAATGCTTATATAGATAGATACATACATACATACACGTATACATACATATATATATGTAAATGAATATATATATGTGTGTGTGTGTGTGTGTACATACATATTTCTTTACTGCCCACAATGGGGGCTAAACATAGAGGGGACAAACAAGGACAGAAAAAGGGATTAAGTCGATTACATCAACCTCAGTGCGTAACCGGTGCTCATTTAATCGACCCCGGGAGGATAAAAGGCATAGTCGACCTCGGCGGAATTTGAACCCAGAATGTAACGGCAGACGAAATAGCGCTAAGCATTTTGCCCGGCGTGCTAATGATTCTGCCAGCTCACTGGCCTTTATAGTTATGTATGTATATATATATATATATATATATATATATATATATATATATATATATATATATATATATGCATATATTATATACATAAATATACGTATGTATGAATATGTGTATATATATATATATATACATATATATATATACATATATATATATATATATATACATATATATATATATATATATATATATATATATATATATATATATATATATACATATATATATACATATATATATATATACATATATATATACATATATATATATATATATATATATATATATATATATATATATATATATATATAATGGGTTTTATAGATGCGTTCTAAGTCCACATGGAGGCGCAATGGCCCAGTGGTTAGGGCAGCGGACTCGCGGTCATAGGATCGGGGTTTCGATTCCCAGACCGGTCGTTGTGAGTGTTTATTGAGCGAAAACACCTTATGCGCCACGAGGCTCCGGCAGGGGATGGTGGCGAACCCTGCTGTACTCTTTCGCCACAACTTTCTCTCACTCTTACTTCCTGTTTCTGTTGAGCCTGTAATTCAAAGGGTCAGCCTTGTCACACTCTGTGTCACGCTGAATATCCCCGAGAACTACGTTAAGGGGTACACGTGTCTGTGGAGTGACCAGCCACTTGCACGTTAATTTCACGAGCAGGCTGTTCCGTTGATCGGATCAACTGGAACCCTCGACGTCGTAAGCGACGGAGTGCCAACAACAACTAAGTCTGCACACAGAGGCGTTTGGCGAAAGATACCGAAATAGTAAGTACCACATTTTTAAAGTAAAAAAGAATATTAAGTGCCGGGGCTCGGTTTGTGCGAGTAAACCCTTGAAAGCAGTCTCCCAGCATGGCTGCTCAACAATACCAGAAGCAGGAAAAAAAAAGGGTAAAATTTACATGAATGTATATTTACTTACATATACCTTTACACACACACAAACACACACACACACACACACACACACACACACACACACACACACACCCACACACATATATATATATATATATATATATATATATATATATATATATTATATACTGATGATGAAATATGATTGAAAGCCAAAGAAATTAATATGGATGGGATGGAATGACAGAAGAAGAGATAGCGAAAGAACGAGCGAGAAGAAGCGAGGGAGAAAGAGAGAGAGAGAGAGAGAGAGAGAGAGAGAGAGAGAGAGAGAGAGATAGCGAAAGAGAAAGAGAGAGAGATCACCCAAGAAGATGTAAGTTGTACGTTAAATAAGAAAGAACCTTATAGGTTCTTTTGTCTATGTTTGCATTTTAGACGTTTCTCGAGATTACTTTCATATGTTGCTCTCTGTCAGACCCATTTCCGTTTTCCGCCATTTTCTTGTATTTTTTTTTCCGTTATTGGTTTATTTCTTTTCTTATTATTTTAAATTTAAACATCTCTTGCTTTATTTTTTGTTCTTTACTGATATTCCTTAAGAGTGAGTTCACATTTGTTAATTACCTTTTTTTGTTTTATTTTGTTATTCTATTTTATTTTTGGTGTAGATCTTTTGTCTTTATATTTATATGTTTTGCTTTTCTTTTTCTTGTTGTTGTTGTTGTTGGTTGTGTTAGTATTGGTTTTATTTTTGTTACTGTTGTTGTTGTTGCTGTTGTTTAACATTTGGGGTGGAGACTGGATAATAAGCAATTAGCGTGATATAGGGTGATATAGAGCTTAATAAAGCAAAGCGGAAATAGCAAACTTGATATGTATTAAACTTAGACGTTAAGAACGAGATGTTAGTAGTAGTAGTAGTAGTAGTAGTAGTAGTAGTAGTAGTAGTAGTAGTAGTAGTAGTAGTAGTAGTAGCAGCACAAGAATGATAACAACAGCGATATTAGCAACAATGTTATTAACAACGGGAACAAAGTGAATGTAAATAGCTAAGAGGATGACATGAGCAATAATAATAATAATAATAATAATTATTATTATTATTATTATTATTATTATTATTATTATTATTATTATTATTATTATTATTATTTTTATTATTATTATTATTATTATTATTATTATTATTATTATTATTATACTAATGGCTTTCAACTTTGGCATAAACCCTTTCTGCTACGAGTAAAAAAGGCCTGAAATATTGGGTGACGGGGCTTGTAGATTAAACTGATTCCAACACCCGAGCGGTACTTATTTTATCGACCCCCAAAAGGGATGAAAGGCAAATTCGGTCTCGATGGAATTTTAATAATAATAATAATAAGGAGAAGAAGAAGAAGAAGAAGAAGAAGAAGAAGAAGAAGAAGAAGAAGAAGAAGAAGAAGGAGGAAGAGGAGGAGGAGGAGGAGGAGGAAGGAGGAAGAGGAGGAGGAGGAAGAGGAGAAGGAGGAGGAGAAGAAGAAGAAAGAAAGGAAGAAAGAAAATAGAAAAAGTAGAAGAAACAAAAAGGAGAAGAAGGAGAAGAAAGAAAGGAAGAAAGAAAATAGAAAAAAGAAGAAACAAAAAGGAGGAGGAAGACAAGAAGAAGAAGAAGAAGAAGAAGAAGAAGAAGAAGAAGAAGAAGAACAACAACAACAACAACAACAACAACAACAGCAGCAGCAACAACAACAAGTTACAGCAACAGGAACAATAACAAAAGGAGGGCGAAAAGAGGAGGAAAGAAAATAATAAACAAGAAGAAAATAAACCTGAAATGTTGATAATAATGACATTTTTTTCTTATTTGGCACAAGTACACGGATAATGCTGATAATATTTGAATAATGTCGATGGAAAGAAATAAGCAGAGACGTTAGGATAATCCAATCACTAAGCTGACATAACAACTATTGTAAGAATGAAAGATAACTTCGAAACAATTAAAATGGACGTCATTGACAGCAAAACTAGTAATAACAATGTCGTCATCGTCATCAGCAAAGCTAGTAATAACAACAACAACATAGCAATCAACACATCGGAAAACCATAACACCACCCTGTAGGGAGGAAATAAAACAATAAAATGTATATAAATAAAGAGAAGAAAAAAAAGAAACGTACAGTAAGAATGAAATCGAAAGAACTTTAGTACTCTTTACTCTTTACTCTTTACTCTTAACTCATTACTTTTTTACTCTTTTACTTGTTTCAGTCATTTGACTGCGGCCATGCTGGAGCACCGCCTTTTAGTCGAGCAAATCGACCCCAGGGCTTATTCTTTGTAAGCCTAGTACTTATTCTATTGGGTTTCTTTTTGCCGAACCGCTAAGTTACGGGGACGTAAACACACCAGCATCGGCTGTCAAGCGATGGTGGGGGGGGGGACAAACACATACACACAAACACACACACACACACACACATATATATATATATATATATATATATATATATATATATATACATATATACGACGGGCTTCTTTCAGTTTCCGTCTACCAAATCCACTCACAAGGCTTTGGTCGGCCCGAGGCTATAGTAGAAGACACTTGCCCAAGGTGCCACGCAGTAGGACTGAACCCGGAACCGTGTGGTTGGTAAGCAAGCTACTTACCACACAACCACTCCTGCGCCTATATGGAGAAAAAAATGTATCGCAAGAATGAAACCAGGAACAGACAACAATAATAACAAGAATTACAACAACAACGACTAGGGAAATAATGACGACAGCGATAAGAAGAACGGCAGCAAAAACAAAACAAAAACAGCAGCAACAACAACAACAGCAGCAGCAGCAGCAGCAACATCAACAACTGAAGTAATAAAGACAACAAAAACAACAGCAGCAACAACAGCAACAGTAGCAGCAGCAGCAACAACAACAACAACAGTAGCAGCAGCAGCAGCAGCAACATCATCAACAACAACAACAACAGCAGCAGCAACAACAACAACAGCATCAGCAGCAGCAACAACAACAACAGCAGCAGCAGCAGCAGCAGCAACATCAACAACTGAAGTAATAAAGACAACAAAAACAACAGCAGCAACAACAACAACAGTAGCAGCAGCAGCAACAGCAACAACAACAACAACAGCAACAGCAACAGCAACAACAACAGAGGTAATAAAGACAACAACAAATACAACAACAACAACAGCAAGAACAACAACAGCAGCAGCAGCAGCAACAACAACAGAAACAGCTACGAAAGTAACAACGTCAGCAATGGCGGAAAACAACAGCAACAACGACAACAACCATAATGACAACAACCATTAACAGAAGCAATTCTTGAATCGCAGCGGGGAATCATTGTTTTTAAGTAACTCCACCCCAGAAAATCTGTTGAAAATACCAGAACTTACATTCTTTCGAGCTTCGGCTCGGTTTTTAGTTTCGGTTTCCATTTGCTCATTAGTTAAAGAAACATAGGAATTGAGTTAGACAGTTACGGAATGCTTGATAAATATATCTAATGAAGTTTCCTAAATGTCAGAGAAAAAGAAAAACAGAAAAATAAAAAATAAAGACACAGATAGGGGGGGGGGGGCCTTGGAGAGAAGTAATCTGCAACTAGCCGTATCGTTTCGTTGGCAGCGTGTCGATGTTGAACAACTTTTCTTATAGTTTCAAATCCAGTTTTTGGCATTATATCACAAATTTATTTCCGTGTGTTCCTTTGGTATGAAGTGAACCAGTTTCTTCTCCTTTCGTGGCTACGTCGTAGGGAATGGAATACATATACATCATAACCTGATCCGATACGTGTTGTGTACCTCACTGTTATTCTGTTGTACATGTACCAGCTTACCTCACTGTTATTCTGTTGTACATGTACCAGCTTAGGCGATACATTGCCTATAGACAAACCCCATTTAGGCTGCTATAATATCCCTGCATTTTTAATGGGGTTCTCTCTGCCTGAAGGCTTATCTTTCACTCTCGCTAAAATATACTTCATAATGTTTGAACATGTGAGAAAATTTCCCTCTTGGTGTTTATGCAATCCCTGGTAGTTCGTCGGTTCTTCGAAAGATAAAGATTTCCCTTGAGCTCACGGGACATTTTTTGATCCCTTTATATCAGGTTTGGTTTTAAAATGAAACTTCCAGTTGATGTATAAGTCATGCTGCCTACGTCTTAAGTCTCCAGATTAATGCCAAGAGGATTGCAGTATATCTTCTCGAGGCACCCAAAAGAAGAAAGGTCGCTGTTTTATCTGGATTTAAATTTTCTGTGCACGGGTCCTGTATAGTGCTAGGTTTCTATCCTGCCGGTGTTGTAGCTTGCTCTTCATTGCGTCCTATAAACAACAGAGAATACATCACATGCCTGCCCCAAAACAGTGCATGTGAATCTAGAGCTAATTCGAAGTATCAGCTAATTGTTCCTATAGGTGTCCACGATACAGCGACAGAATTATGTGTTTTAACACGAAATATTAAATATCTTATAATGCCTATGTTAATGGGGAAAGTGTTTATGTAATCAGTGTAAGAATGTTCACCTATATTTGTTTTAGCATTCAGAAAGACAGATGGAGCAAACAAATAGC
>NC_142948.1:29269428-29274428 GCF_046866305.1 Octopus bimaculoides | reverse complement strand
ACACACACACACACACATATATATATGTGTGTGTGTGTGTGTGTGTGTGTGTGTGTGTGTGTGTGTATTTATGTATCTGTATCTGTATATGTATACATTCACATATACATATATGTAGGTAGAGAGTGAGACCGAGAGAGAAAGACGGACACAGAGAAAGAGTGAGAGGAAAATAAGATGAACGAGTGACAAGCTGCCAGACATATATGCAGTTATGATTTGTTTGTTTACTGTAGAAGTAGAATACTTGAACACGGCGAAAAATTTATAAAAAGATAATAGAATTGAAGTACGCAGCTGAGTGCTCTTTTGTACAACCCAAATCACGAGCAATAACTAAAAGATTTCAAGAAATAATTTGGTTATAATGTCAATAGATAAAACCATTAGTAACAGCTTTTATAGCAAAGGAATTTAAATTGGAAGTAGGAACAGATATGAGTTATCAACCACACAATATATTTTTTTTCAATGTGAGTCGAATATCAAGAATTAGGTGTTTCGTGTGAAGTGTGCTACAGTTGATAAAACGATGAGTTCAGCAGCCATTTGCAATATTCTCGACACGGTCAAATGCGACGGCCAAGCAAACAACAATAAGGCTTAGCTTTTTAGCATTCAGACTACTTGTTTTATGTCAAAACTGACCAGATCAGGCCTCTGACACCTACTCTTCTATGTCATTCTGCAAATATACAATCACATCATCGAAATTGAAATCTCGAAACTACGAGAAAATGCGTGATTAATTCAGGACAATGTGAATAATTAAGTATTATATTTGATGAAGTAATCTGAATGCTAAACGGTCAAATGTGCTTGTTTATCTCTTTAGAATTCAAACCAGCTATATCCAGTCCAATATTCTACTTGCTTTATGCTCAGACACACCAGATCAGGCTTCTCACATTTACCTACAATGCCATTGTAAACATATGCAATCACATCATTGAAGTCTTTGAAATCTAAATCTCATAGTTACATGATAATGAATGACAAATTCCAAATTCTATGAATTTCAACAGACAAGTAATCTGAGCGTTAAATGTTTAAACCGACTTTATTTCTTTGAACATCAAGTGACAGAACAAATGGCTACTCGCCCAAGACAGGAAGTCTTTATGTGGTCGCTCAATGCACTAAACATAGCAGTCAAAATATACTTCAAAATCATGCTCTGGTTATTTAATAGATAAACGAGTGGATAGTATGGATCATGCGGTCTTAATATCTCCACGTATCTCCAAAAAGAAATGGTGGTTTCGGCATAAATATCTTTCAAGTGGGAGGTTTAGTTCGTGTTGATGGAAACGATAGGTATATAAATGTAATGAATTTGTGCGAAAGAGGATGACAAATGTATATCGAGAGATAGAAACGGTGACAGAAATAGAATAGAGAGGGAGTGAGAGAGAGAGGGGGAGAAAGAGAGGGAGAAAGAGAGGCAGAGACAGCGACAGACAGAAAGAAAGAAAGAAAGAAAGAAAGAAAGAACGTAGAAAGGAAGAAAGGAAATTGAAATGCTTCAGAAAGACGAATTGTTTTATTCTGATTTTAATCTTTAATATTGATTTGAAGATTTTGGGAGTTAAGGGACGCAACTATGGACAGGTTTTGGAGTTATTGGACCTCATCAGTGATGTATTGAGTTTGCTGTACTTAAGTGTATAAGTAACTGCGAGAAATAATACACGTGTTTGGTGTTTGCATAAATTAGCTTGAGCGAGTCGACGAAAGAGAGTGAGAGAGGGAAAGATAACGAGAGATAGATAGATATAGATGGAGAGGGGGAAAGGGGAGAGGGATTAGTAGAAGGGGTGTATGAGTTATGGAGCCAATGAGATATGACATATGGGGCAAAAAAAGTATTGGTTTTATGTAAATGAAGAAGGGAATAATTCAGCGAAGAATCGAGAAGAAAAGAAAACGGGGAGACCTCGTACAGAATAAGATATTGAATGGGGGAGTACAGGGGTACAGGAATAGAGGGGAGCATATGGAAAAAACGGGGTGGTTGAAAGAAGACTAGGCAGTGAGTGGCAGAAAAACTGATAAAGAAAAAATTAATTTGAAAGATAATGAAGAAGAGAAACGGTGTTGGACAGAGAAATACAATTGGAAGGAAATGTACAGGAAGAAAAAAGGAGAAGAAGAAAAGGAAAAAGAGGGGAAAGGAGATACAGAGAAAGGTGAAAAGGGGAGAGGGAGGAGTATACTAAGCAAAAAAGAGAGAGAGAGAAAATTGAGTTTTCTGATGACAGATTGTTGACGTTTTATTTCTTGAGATAAATCTTAAGGGTTTGATCGCTTCGTTAAACATGAAACTATAGTGACGATAGAAGGGGGTTGCGGTCCGTCATTCATTAGTCGAAGTAGCAGCACCAAACAGTAGTAGTAGTAGTAGTAGTAGTAGTAGTAGTAGTAGTAGTAGTAGGAGGAGGAGGAGGAGGAGGAGGAGGAGGAGGAGGAGGAGGAGGAGGTGGTGGTGGAGGAGGAAGGGGAGATAAAGATTGAGAAAATGAGAAGGAGGAGGAGGAGGAGGGGGAAGCAGAAGAAAGAGAAGGAGGAAGAGGAAGAGGGAGAAGACAGAGAAGTGGAAGTGGAGGGGAAAGGGCAGAAGGGAAGGGGTGGTGGAACAAGAGGTGACAGAAGAAGGAGAGGAAGAGGAGGAGGAGGAGGAGGAAAAGAAGGAGGAAGAGGAACAAGAAGACGAAGAAGAGGAGGCAGAAATGGAGGAAGAGGCAGAAGGGGAGGAGGAGGTGGAAGCGGAATAGCAGCACAATTATTACTACTACTAGCAGTAGTAGTAGTAGTAGTAGTAGTAGTAGTAGTAGTAGTAGTAGTAGTAGTGTACGGCAGCAGCAGCAGCAGCAGCAGTAGTAGTAGTAGTAAAGCAAGGTGAGGGAAGTTTGCACGTAAACCGGGTTGGGATGAATTGAAGTGTTTTGCAAAAGTCTTCGAATGATTCGATAAAAATCAGACGCAGAGAGAGAGAGGGAGAGAGAGAGGGAGAGAGAGGGAGAGAGAGAGAGAGAGAGAGAGAGAGAGGGACAGAGAGGGACAGAGAGTGACAGAGAGAGAGAGGGAGAGAGAGAGATGCACACTGAAATATGCAGAGTGAGACAGACAGACAGCCAAACAGACTGATATACATATATACATATATACAAGAGAGAGAGAGAGAGGTGCACAGTGACGGCGAAGGGGTGGTGGGGTGGTAGGAAACGAGTGGGAGAAAAACATCAAAGAATATACTGTGAAAGCATTAAGTGTTTTGCTGTTCTTCAGTGGCTTTTCACCCCCACCCCCACTCCCTTTCGCCTTTTTGATTCTCCCTCCCATTATTGTTCCAAATTGATGTATGTGCCACTATTATTATTATTATTATTATTATTATTATTATTATTATTATTATTATTATTATTATTATTATCATTATTATTATTATTATTATTATTATTATTATTATTATTACTATTATTATTATTATTATTATTATCATTATTATTATTATTATCATTATTATTATTATTATTATTATTATTAATATTATTATTATTATCATTATTACTATTATTACTATTATTATTATTATCATCATTATTATTATTATTATTATTATTATTATTATTATTATTATCATCATCATCATCATCGTCATCACAAACATCATTAACGTTGTTATTACTATCGCCATCATCAACATTAGTATTGCTATTATCATCATCATCATCATCACCATCGTTATCATGTGTCTGCGCTGGGCACGCGCCTATAAGCCGGAAGGGAAGGGATGGGATGGGGTGAGGGGTTGCTTTCGCCTGAGGTGTCCGCCCGACGTGCCCGCCCGACGTGCCCGCCCGACGTGCCTTTGGCGTTCGGCGTGTCTGCGATGAGCGGGCTTCCTTGGCCCCTGGGTGGAGCACACTACCCCTTTTAGGGGAATTTTTACTGTTTGATTATTTTTGTACTGTTTGCACGCTCATGTACTTTTTCTTGTGTATTCCCCTCTTTTGTATACGGCCCTTGTGGCCATTAAAAAAAGAATTATTATTATTATTATTAGTAGTAGTAGTAGTAGTAGTAGTAGTAGTAGTAGTAGTAGTAGTATTGCTGTTGTTGTTTTCGCTGTTATTGCTTTTATTAATGTAGTCATTGTTCAAATTTTTTTTATACTTCATTGGAAACATGTCGCAGAGCATCGACCAGGACTTCAATAGAGTAGTAGTAGTAGTAGTAGTAGTAGTAGTAGTAGTAGTAGTAGTAGTAGTAGTAGTAGCGATTGTTAAGGCTTAAGTGAGGCTGCAAGTGCAGGTTTTTTGCTTTGAACCGAAAGCTGCACGAAGTGAACGCATTATTGTGTTGTTGTGTTGGAGGTGATTGCTATGTATGTTTGGTAAACCGTTTGACATGACCCAGTTTGTAGGGAGTAATTGTCCTGTTTGGTGGGGGAATAGGACGAGTTATTAGAGCGGAGAGAGAGGCGGATGGGCAAATGGATAGCGGCAGGGACTGTCAGCCAGACGGAGCGAAAGTTAATGTGCGGGAGATTAAGTAGTAAAGTGAGAGAGCGCTACGGGGATGGGGTGAGAGGGAGATAGTGTGAGGGAAAGGGAAGACAAGACAGGAGAGAGAAGGGAAATAAGCGGGGGAGAATAGACGTGAGAAAGAGAGATATGAAGTGAGATAAAAACGGAGAAAAGAAAGTGTTAATAGAGAGACGGATAAAGAAGTGAAGAACGAACTGTAAGGCAAAATAAGAGAGAGAGAGCCTAGCAGAGCCTAGAAGAGGGGGAGAAGGGAGGGAGACAATTAGTGGAGAGTACAGTTTATTTACTCCATGACAAACCAATACATTAATGATGTACAAAAAGCTACATTAAACTTGAGATATTCAAGTCGTATTCCATTTAATTGCTTCGTATCCTTTAAAATCCTAATTATTTTCTTCCATAATCCTAGAAAACAACATTGTTGTTGTTGCTGTTGTTGTCATTGTT
>NC_142948.1:29259428-29264428 GCF_046866305.1 Octopus bimaculoides | reverse complement strand
CAGACACCACACGCACGCATGTATCTACAAACATCTAACGCACGCATAAGACACATGACACACACATATAAAACTAACACATACATTAACCACACGGTCATCTCAATACCATATATTAAGTAAGCCAGCATGTCATAAACATAGGCATCTTATATACTCAGCTAACACAGATATATAGAAGTTAAGGTGTGGTACATTGATAAACGTATGCAAAAAGGCTCTCAAATAATTAAATTTTGCCATTTAGTCGTAGAAAGAAAGCAAAACCCTAGATGGCGCTCTTTTCGAGTATCAAAGGAAAGGGGATATAATTTTAAGACACTTAAGTAAGTGATTTTATATATATATATATATATATATATATATATATATATATATATATATATATATATATATATATATGTATGTATGTATGTATGTATGTATATAGATAAGTTCAAAAAAGTAAAATGACAAAAACAACAAAAAACAACAACGCGAAGACGTCATACAGATTGTGTTACTGGACTCTCGGGAAAGGAAAGTAAGAGAATTTGACGTTTCGAGCGGAGCTCTTCGTCGGAAACAGGACAGTCCAATATATATATGTATGTATGTATATGTAGTTCAAATTTACAGAAAATATAAGACACGTGTAGGAGTAACAAGCAGGTGTTTAACGCTTAGTTAGAATGGAAAATCATGTACGTTTTGAGCCTACGCTCATCTACCCCAGTATTTGACTGGTACTTAATTCATCGACCCCCGAAAGCATTTCGTCCGGCGTTCTAACGATTCTGCCAGCTCGCCGCTTTAAAGCCATATTAGATAAAATAGCTCAAGGGATATCTGCAAAGATAATCGACAAACGCTCTTGGTTACACGGAAGAAGTAATTTTTATCACATATGTTTTTTTTTATGTTTCTGAGATATATTTTGAATGTCAAGCCATGGGCATTTTACTAAATGTTTAACGTATTCCAATAATGTACATAAATGGCTGAAGATGAAGACACCCTCAATATCTTTTGAACTGTTAATAAATCGTAGAAGACAGAAAGTTCACGTTACTGAGGGCTAACTTTGTATTGTTGGTATTAAAACACGAAGTCATTTACCTCAACTTAGATTCTAATTGTTAACCTGTATCGAATCGTAAAACACTGCCGGTTGCTATACCTCCTTAAGATGAACTCAACCTGATTGAAAATGAAGCAGAAATTGGTGGGTTTGTATTTGCTGGAAATGCTTCAGGTTCCGAATATAGTCTGTTTTCATTCTTTTCATTTCAGACAAGAATGTAAGAGACAGAGAACTGTCAGGAGATAAAGCAGTTTCTCACTTTCCGTCTCAAAGAAAGTCGCTTCCTTGAAGAAAATATAGCTGTGAGTTAGTAAAGAAAGAGAAATTTTGATTTAACAGTTTATTTCAAAGCGAATGGCTTTCTCTGTTATTGTCACGACATTAATAAATATTTTGCAAGTTTCTCTGAAAGGCATGATGGAAGTGAATGGTAACTTTATATAGATTCCTCACTCTGAAGTTTAAAAGCTGTTTTATTGCGTAATGGAAATTTTAAACCATCTATCCCCACTGTTTATCAAGTACATTTAAAAGAAGAATCTTATGTTAACATGACGATGCATTTTAATGGAACTGAAAACAACATTCGAAGATAAAATCTTTGTAGAGATCTTAAAGCAATTGGTGTTAAAGGGCAATGCAACAGGGACTTCCCCAAGTAGTGCTGCTTTCTAGTTCTGACGGATAGTTGTGCTTTTATACTGGTTTCAAATTTAGGCACAGCGCTAGCAAAATGAGGGCAGAGGGTACGTCGATTACATCTAACCCAGTGTTCAACTAGTACTTAATCTCTTTTGGAAACCTCCAAAGTTAAAGGACGAAAATACATTCAACCTTTTTACACCTATATATATATAGGAGGCCCTTTTCTTTCTTTTAAACCTAACACAACTCTCATTTTCTTGCATCCTAATTTTTCCAAATATTATCTACGTGGATTACTATTGAACTTTAAAAGCTCAAAGACAATATAAGGTATTGGTATATTTATTTTTTTATATATTATTTTTTACTTTTTTGTAAAAAACATTTTCATTCTCCCTCTTCTTGAAAATTTGCCATGCAATGAAAGCCAGTTACAAATCTATATTAAAATATGTCTTCAGTTTAGCATTCTGCCTTATTATTATTATTTTTCATTTTCCTATATATATACATATACGATGGGCTTCTTTCAGTTTCCGTCTACCAAATCCATTCACAAGGCTTTGGTCGGCCTGAGGCTACAGTAAAAGACACTCAAGACACACAAGACATTTTGCAAGGAACAAGCATAGTTGATAAAATCTACCCCAGTATCTAAATGCTACAATATTTATTTATCGGCCTAAAAAACCAAAACATGAAAAAAACCCACCTCGTTGAAATTCGAACTCAGGACACAGACAAACATCGTAAGGCATCTTATTCAACAACGTACAATATCAGCAATGAAATCTGCTGTCTTAGGATGAATTTCTGTTTTATCTATTCGTTTCAGAAAAATTCATGTTCAATTGACAAACCAACATCTGTTCGAAAACTACATTGACAAGAATAAGCGGGAGTAAATAACGTTTCTGTAGCACACAGCTAATTACATTAGCATTTCATTTATTCAGCTTATAATCGTTTTCCTTACTCGTTCTTCTTTCATCTCGCTAAATCTGCAGAGAGTGAGTAATTTCTCACTAGTCTTTAATCATTTATCATTAATCCCTAAGCCTGTCTTCTTCTTTACATGTACGTCTGCATGTGTTAATATAGACACACGTTCACGTGCGTGCACGCAAATGCACGCACACACAAACTCTCACACACGTGTGTTTGTGTCTATATATATATATATATATATATATATATATATATATATATACGCACCCACTTCTATAAAGATTTAACATATATATATATATATATATATGTGCGTGTGTGTGTGTGTACACACACACACACACACACTCCTCTGCATACGTTTAACATGCATATACATATATATTAAAATGCATATATTCATGTACATATACAGTTATGAATATATTTTAAATACATATATATATATATATATATATATATATATATATATATATATATGTACACAAGCACTCAAACACACACACACACACAAACACACACGTATACATATATATGTATGCATATACATATAAATTATATTTATCCATATATAAATAAATGCGTGTGTATATGTAGGGAAAGGGCAAAAGCGATATACACTCATAAATACATGTGTGCTGTACATGAATATATAAATGTGTGTGTGTGTATGTATGTGTGTGTGGGGGGTGTCTATATATATGCATGTGGGTATGTATATATGTATGTATGTATAATCTGTAATGTAATCTCTGGCTTCTTTGATTAAACTAGGGTGTGCGTGTTACCAGATTATATGTATATATAAATTTGTTCGCGTATGTATGTGTATGTATATATATATATATATATATATATATATATATATATATATATATATATATATATATATATATATATATATATACATACATATGCGTGAATGTATGTGCATATATATGTGTGTACGCGTGGGTGTGTATGTATCTATGTACGTATGTATATGTACATATATATGTGTATATTTGTGCATGTATGCGTATTTGCATCTTTTTAATTAATTGTGTGAAAGGTTGCGGGCGTGATAATCTCTGCATGGGAATAGAAAATCCCGTGTTGTGCATGTATATATGGTGTATATATATATATATATATATATATATATATATGTTTATATATTGTGGATAGACAATACTAAATATAAGTGAGCATTTCTGCAAAAATGAATTGCGTCATATACATACATCCATACATATACATACGTACGTACATAAATACATACATGCATAAATACATACATACATGTCAGTCATTCAATTTTATTTCAAGACCTTTTGACAATAGAGTAAGAATTGGCTTCTAACCGTGATCCAAGGCTCCGTCATTGGAATTTCACCAACATCAATAGGCTAATTTTGCATGTATGTATCGTTGCTACAATGTTAAACTGTCGTATGTCCAGATTTGACCATATGCATTTTCTCTCAATGCTTTCTATTTCTTTGTCTCCATTAGCCGGTTCTTTTGGTCAAATTCTCGCATCTCCAGCTGCTTCAAATGACAAGATGTCAAAAATTGTCAAAATGTACAACAGTTTTGCTATGGAATGGTGAAAACTATTTTTTTTTTGTTTTCTGAAAGAGCAACCTTTTGAACCTCAATGGTAAATATTTGTGCAGTATTTGGGGTCAGTGCATGTGCAAATTTACATGTATTGTTTTGCGTGTGCACATAGGATGCAATTTGCAATATAAATATACACGTTTTTTATATACGTTGCTAATGACGACTTCCAAGTGGTCCCTAAACCAGCTAGAAATAACAGAAAATCATCTCTTAAGAATATCGCTAGATTAGGTAGTCTTAGACATGCTACCCCTGATACAAAGAACAATGATTTGATCACGGCTGGTGATGCATTTGTTCTGAAGTCTTCACTTGATCGGATCCCACCTGAGTAGATCCTCTTTATGCGGTTGCCTGAGTTGCTATAAATAACAACCAAATGATCTTCGAATCTGTAAAGACAACCATCCTGGTCTCCCCATCTTTACCACCCGCAACAACTCTTCCGAATAAGCACGTTTGTAACTACTTCAAACTTATTTTCTCACTCTTTGTTGGTACTCGTCTGTCTAAGACACTAATTAGCCCCTCATTAGCCCCTTCTCCTATCCCCTCTGGACGTTCCTGGTGCATGTTCATTAAAGATAAAATTTTTATGTATCGCCATCCCTCACACCGATGGTAGTTGAATTATCTTTTGCCGTCCGCACATTCTTGAATTCAATACTTCCAGCCTCTTTCACCTTTCCACGCTCGTCCTCAATTCCAACTACTCTTTCGTAAGACCTACGGGCAGGAT
>NC_142948.1:29236928-29244428 GCF_046866305.1 Octopus bimaculoides | reverse complement strand
ACGTGTACCCTTAACGTAGTTCTCAGGAAGATTCAGCGTGACACAGAGTGTAACAAGACTGGCCCTTTGAAATACAGGGACTACTCATTTTTACCAGCTGTGTAGTCTGACACACCCGAACTACAGCTCATACACACACTCAAACTAGCAACACAATTACTCGAACTAACAACACACACACTCAAACGAACAACACCCACTCAAAGTAACAACACCCACACTAAAATTAACTACACACACGGACTCAAACTAACAACACACATACACTCGAACTACAGCGCATACACACACTCAAACTAGCAACACACACACATGCACACTCAAACTAACAACACAATGATCAATTCGTCCAACATCATCTCCATCATTGCTACTCGTACTACCATCAACACCACCGGCACCGCCACGCCCACTCCAGCATCACTCATCCCGCTAACACCAACACCTCTCCCAAGGCTACCAGCATCACTAACGCCTCCAGCCGTCGCCACCGCCAACGCCATCACTATCCCCAACCGCCATAAAACACCCCCGGTACACCCACCTCCCAAATATTAAAATGATTTCTAGATTTTAATAATAATTTATTTAAAATAACCGACTTTAAACAGTCGAGAATAATTAGGATTTTGGACAAAATTATTAATATTTAAACATTACGACTATTTCTCTCTCTCTCTCTCTCCCCTATCTCTCTCTCTCTCTCTTTGTCTCTGTCTCTCTCTCTCTTTGTCTCTGTCTCTCTCTGTCTCTGTCTCTCTCTGTCTCTGTCTCTCTCTGTCTCTCTCTGTCTCTCTCACTCTCACTCACTCTCTCTCTCTCTCACTCTCTCTCTCTCTCTCTCTCTCTCTCTCTCTCTCTCTCTCTCTCTCTCTCTCTCTCTCTCTCTCACTTTCACGTTTTCGCCCTCTGAAATTTCTTTTCATGTTCTCGCCTTCCTCTCTTTATTCGACTACTCCGATAACTATCTTTCATTCTCTCCCTCTCTCCCTCTTTCTTATTCTCTTTCTCTCTCTCTTTCTCTCTCTCTCTCTCTCTCTCTCTCTCTCTCTCTCTCTCTCTCTCTCTCTCACTCTCTCCTGTTCCCCTTTCACCATTTTTTCTTTGTTATCCTTCCCTCTGTTTCCAATTTTTCTTTTATTCTTTCTCTTACTCTTTCCTACCTCTCTCACATCTCTCTCTCTTTCTCTTTCTCCTTCTTTGCCCACGCTCTTCACACCTCATTCCTCTCTCGTCTTCTTCTTCATTTCTATCTCTCTCTCTCTGTCTCTCTCTCTCACTTTCTCCTCGTTGCCACTTTTACACTTCACTAATTCTCTGCATGCCTTTCTTCATCTCTCTCCACTTCCCCTCTCTATCTCTCCTCCAGCTCCCCGCTATTCTTTATCTCTTCTCGAGCATCATATGTTCTTTCAAGATAACAGGATTTTAATCTTGGAGAAATTTGACTATTATTTCTTGCAGGTCGAACGCGCAGTTAATCAGTTGTTCTTGATGTTGTGTTGTTGCTGTTCTTACTGTCAATCCAGCTCGGCTAACATTCATTGAACAGAGAACAAGGTGCTTCAGTCTATAAGACTTACATTAGCCAACAAGGGAACTCTTACGAGATGGCTGCCCAGAAAGAAGCAACAGTAAAATTTTCCTCAATTCATAACACAGATGTCCATATGATCGCAGAGCAATTTGAAATGAAGTGCCTTGCTCAAGAACACAATGCAAATCCTGAGCCGGGCATCGAACTCATGATCTAGTAATCGCGCGTGCAATGTCCTAACCACTAGTCCATTTATGTTCAAATTTCGTCGTGGTCTTTATCCTTCTGGGATCAATTTAAGAGACTGACCGAATCCCCAACCACAAAATGTAGATTTATGCCTTTGTAATAAATCATTATTTATTCTTAGATCTGCTCTGATACAACTGTTTAATGATTTAAATCGCACCCAAGGAGGCGAGCTAGCATAACCGTTAGGACGCTGGACAAAATGCTTAGTGGTATTTCGTCTGTCTTTACGTTCCGAGTTCAAATTCCGCCAAGGTCGACTTTGCATTTCATCCTTTTGTAGTCGATAAAATAAGTACCAATTGCGTACTGGGGTCGACCTAATCGACTGGCCCCCTCTCCCAAAATTTCGATTCTTGTGCCTAGAGTAGAAAAGATTTAAAGCGCTCTTGTCTTGACCACCAAACCGAGAAGCGAAAAATATTTTGCTTTGCTTTATTGGCTCAGTCTTGTCTTGACTGGGAAGAGATATGATGAAAGGCGCTCCTACCATGACTATTAAGTCTCCTTTCTGCCCAGTGAAATATGCAAATGTTGCTGCTGCAGTTGTTATTATTGTTGTTGTTGTTGTTGCTGCTGCTGCTGCTGTTATTGTTGTTGTTTAAGTCAAGTTCAGTCCTAACGAAAGAAGTCTATGAACCGAAGTCGCAATGACTTGGACCATCCCGTTTATTTATTTATATTTTCAGACAATGAAATTTAGAATATTTTGTCGAAAACGTAGCAATTCTCATTACGCAATTAGCTAACCATTATTAGCCACTACTATTGCAACCATTGCTGCCACTGCTACTGCTACTGCTGCTGCTGCTGCTGCTGCTGCTTCTACTGCTGCTGTTGCTGCTGTGTTTGTGCTCAGACTTTCAGCCAAAGGTGTATTACTCTCAGCTGACATCATAACAAATGAATTAATAGCCAATTACTTCAAACGATGTCAGTGCAGCGCACAACAAGAAGAAGAAAAAAGAAACGTCATGTGAAACACACACATACGTATACACATACGCACATACACACACACACACACACACACACACACACACAAATAAACATGCATAAATATACTTAGAATGGTCACAATAGCTGTTGTAATTGTTGTTGTTCTCCTTACTGTTCCTTTTCTTGTTGTTATCGCTCTTTTTCTTCTTCTTGTTATTGTTCTTTGTCTTATTCTACCACTACGACTACTACTATTACTTCTTCTTCTTCTTCTTGCAGCTGTTGTTCCAGGTTGCTGTCCCCCGTCATCACATTCTCCTTTTCGACGCCACATTGGAAATTCAATACATTCTCAGTTACCTCGAACTAAGAAGAATAAATTAAAAGTCGAGAACACAAACGAGATTAGCTATGAAAATAATAACTATTGCTATTAAAATAATTATTTTTTTCTAATTCAGATAACAGGGCAAGGATTTAGCCAGGGAAATGGAGGACAGAGAATTGAGATCATTTTAGCACTTCTATTAATTTCTATAGTGTCTCAATGCACAGCTCACTGTTCGTGGCAAAGCCGCGTTCAAGAAGACGATAGCGCTTGGCATCGCTCACAACAATCGCCATGACTTTCTGTGTCGATCGCTGGCTCTTGAAATTCTTGGGCCTTGAAAAAGAGTTGTGACACTATTCATGGATTAAGCATTCGTTTCGCTCTTCATATTTCAGGATATTTTTTTTATGTTTCTCGTAGATGAAGTCCGTCTGATCAATCACTTCTCAGGCCTCAGGGCCGAGAATGCATCAACTAGGCAGAATAACCTACCGAAATATAAAATATTTTATAATATTTTATAATATTTTATGAAATAAAAGCGATTATCACTTGTTCTTTAACTTAGTATGCACTCATTAGATATAAAATATACAGTATTAAATTGTGAAAGCGTATTGTAATTGCGGAAATTTGAAAGCTAAGTTTTGCAGTAAAACCTAGTTTCAAAAAGCTATTAAAATAACATCAACAAATAGTTTATTAGTAAATGCTTTTATTTTGCGAAAATTATTTTAAATTATGAAACATGTATGGCCTTATATTAAATACTAATTAGGTGATTTAGGCATATTATCAAAGAGCCAATTAAAAGTTAAAATAAGTAGCATATGGAATGGTTGAACAGCAGAAGTAATAAAAGTTTATTTTATTAAAAGCTTTCATAAACGTGCACTTGTTGCTTGTACGGCAGGTGAATATCATACTAATTATTCGCATTTTTCTGGTCATTTCTTTTTATTGATCAATAAATTTTAACTTTAAACTTTTGCTTCAAATTATTAGCAAATAACTATATATGAATATATATGTACATACGTGCGTGTGTGTGTGTATGAGTGTCGGTACACACGCATATATAAATGCAAAGAGTAAAATAGGGAGAGAGAGAGAGAGAGAGAGAGAGAGAGAGAGAGAAAGAGAGATGCATACACACATACAATATTATATGTGTGTTTATATGTGTCTATATGTGTGTGTGTGTGTGTGTTTGTCTGTTTGTGTGTGTGTGTGTGTATGAATACGTATTATGAACACAGTGGACATAAAGACAGCACATAGCACGGAATGGACAAGTTGTAACCAATAATTCGCTCAAGTTTAACACTTTAGAGAGAAGCGTTTATAAATACACACACAAAAACAGAAAGGCATATACACATACACACACACACACACACACACACACACACACACACACACATACACACATAGACACACATACAAACATACGTATGGTTTAGATAATTTCACCTCTTCCTTACATTGGAAATGCTTGCAAAATCGGTTCTCAGGCCATGAAAACAAATAAATAAATAAGAACAACAAGCTGCAAACAATAAGCTCGAAAGGTGTCAAATTTTTTTTAGTCTTCGGTCTTAGAGAGAAAACAAAGTAGATTCAACAACTAGAGTGATATCTCCCTGCCACACACACTCTCTCTCAATCTTTTCCTCATACCTCTCTTTCTTTCTTTACTTATATATACATGCAAACATGTACACACACACACACACACACACACACACACACACACACATATAATCATATTAATATATATATATAAATATATATATATAAATATATATATATAAATATATATATATATATATATATATATATATATATATATATATATATATATATATATATATATATATATATATATATATATATATTATAATTAAGGGATCAGCAAATATTTGCTTCACCATATTTTCTTCTTGTTTTTGCCTTTGTGAGTTACAAGTGATGCTATCTGTGGGATTCTCAGATTTTTTAGCTGCTATTTCTGAACTTCGGCATATGGTGAAGCAAATATTTGCTGATCCCTTAATTATATTTATAAATATATATGAGCTTTTAAATAAGTTCTCCACCAATAATGGTGCTTTCATACCGATGGGCTTGGTAAAAATTGTTAATTGTTAATTGATTTATTTATTAATAAATTGATAATCTTTTACCCTTTTAATTTGTATATATATATATATATATATATATATATATATATATATATTATTAATAAATTCAAAAAAGGATTAAAATCTTTTACAAGAATTTTATCAGGAAGCTAGTTTTTTAAAAAATTCGGAAGGGAAATTTCTATTCCCAAGAATATAATTATTCGTTTATATTTATGTCTGTTGTGTGGCATTATTCTGTAGTAATGTCCTTATATATACCGAAAAGAATACCGAATGACTACACCAAGAAATTTAAATATTTTCTTAGATGTCTTGTTTAAGCAGAAAGTACCAATTATATTTAGAGCGCTTGTTTTAAAGGATTTTTTTTTCTCTCTCAAATACGGAAAATCTCATATCAGATATTAAAGGATCGTAGTCGAGGATATTTACAATCACATGAATATTCAGTTAATCAAGATTGCGTGAAGAAATGTTTCGAGCGATGACTGATTACAAACAAACATAGTTATTGATAAATAGGCACAAAGATGACGAGAATAAGTAAAAAACGAGAGCATTGCTATAAGCTTCTGGATCTTTTTAATTAGCATTAATTATTCTGTGTTTAAACGAACATAAGTTTATCTGACAATGGATAAAGATTTGCATCGAGTTGTGATTAACGAAACGAAACTCACGTTTTCAGTTGTGTAAAAAAAAACTGAATGAAATATCTAATTTGTTTGGATATATTGTTTAGGAAAATGTATTACATACCGAAAATAGAAACTAGATGATTTCCGTTTATCTTAAATTGTACATCAAATATCAGTTCGTGTAGAAAAAGTTTCAGTTCCAAGAATTCTTTATAAGAGTTAGACATACGACAATTAGCGAAACGACAAGCATAAAATTATATGAAAGCATATGAAATTATATTTGATTTTCTGAGAAGAAAACAAGCCAGACTTATATTGATATGAGATTTTTCGTATTTGAGAAACCAAAACCTTTTAAAACAAACGCACTAAGTATAACTGGTAATTTATGCTTCAACAAGACATCTAAGAAGATATTTAAATTTATCGCAATGTGTATAGTATAGACCTAGCTTCGTGGTTAGTGAAAGTGCATCAAATTACCAAGTGTCTACTTCTCTACAGTTTTTGGTAAGGTCCACTATTTACGAGGGGTTGCTGAAAGTTTTCTGGCTTTAAGAGTATTGCGAATGGGCCTGACTGCAGGTCCAACCTTCGGGTTCTTTTGAAGGGGCTTAGAAAAACTGTAGGACCGCTGCAGCAAGTATAAGAATCTGAGAGGGGAATATGTTGAATAAAATCATAATTAACTGATCCTTAAGTGTTTTCTGTTACCTAAACGCAGGAACTTTTCAGCACACCACTGTATCTTCTTTGTTTCCTACTTGTACTTGAAGTAGGATTGTTCTGAAATCTAAATATGGTAAAAGCTTCACCATAAAACCTTTATGAAGTACAGATTAGAATGTGTCAAAGTCCTTTAATATAAAATTATAGGGGTCTAAGAAAAATGTTATGACCTTTTCCAAAATGTCAGCTTCTGATGCAGCAATACGAAATAAAGCAGGCACTCTTCGGCGAGATTTAGAAGATTTGTGATGCAAGAGTCTCTTTTCTGGTAAATTCGATTTTCTAACATGACGTCTTAGGCGAAGTAAATATCGTCTGTTAAACGATGGCGAACCTCTTTGTGGAACTAGCGACCGCAATTCCTTTTAATAATTAATATTACTAATTATTTGATTGCTTATCATACAAATAAATATTAAAGATGTTAGCATGAGCAAAATAAATTGCAGTAAAATTAGGTGTAGAGCCTCTATTGGTTTTGTTTTTTTTTTTGTTTTTTATTTAATTATAATAGAGCAGAAAAAATGGCAGCGAGACTATGAGAGCATTGTCGAGAGTCCAGATACAGATGCTTCTGCAAAGAAGGTCTAAAATAAAGTGTTAAATGTTATACACAGTACAGCTATTAATTATTATTATTATTATTATTATTATTATTATTATTATTATTATTGAGTGAGAGAGCAGTGCATGCCATCAAAGTGACACTGGGGTAAAATATACGAAGCCCATTATACCGATCATGACTACCCGTCTGATAAGGGTACACGAGGCACATGCATCACAACCATGTGTGTGCGACATGGTGATCTCGTATCAACATAAACAGCGCATGACCTCGCAAGTGGGGCCCAGTTAAAAAAGTTTTCAGGTCGAGTAGCCCATCCCGCTCAAAAGGTCCCTGAATAAGGTTTGTGTAAGAATGTT
>NC_142948.1:29196928-29231928 GCF_046866305.1 Octopus bimaculoides | reverse complement strand
TTTACAGTTTGTACCCATGTTTTAAATCATAGTAAAATTCTACTTTAGAGTTACTTCTTATATATGTTTTGTCTCCGTTGGTTTAGCGTTTGTCTCCGTTGGTTTAGCATTTCGTCCGGCCTGCTAACGATTCTACCAGCTCACCGCCGTAGTAATAATGATAATGGTTTCGAATTTTGGCACAAGGTCAAACATTTTGGAGGAGCGGATGAGTCAATTACACTGACTCCAGTATTTCACTGGCACTTGATTTATCGACCCTGAATGGATGAAAGGCAACGTTGACCTCGGTGGAATTTGAACTCAGAACGCAGCAACAGAAAAATGCTGCTAAGCATTTCGCCCGGCGTGCCAACGCCGCCTTAATAGGAAGAAGAAGAAGAAGAAGAAGAAGAAGAAGAAGAAGAAGAAGAAGAAGAAGAAGAAGAAAAAGAAGAAGAAGAAGTAGAAGAAGAAGAAGAAGAAGAAGAAGAAGAAGAAGAAGAAGAAGAAGAAGAAGAAGAAGAAGAAGAAAGGCCTGTAGCTTTCGCATAAGTCCACCGTGGGGCACACTTGAATACAATATAGTGTCTATAATTTATGGATGAGTAATATATTCTGTCTCTTCTCTCTCAGGTCAAACTATGTTAGGGATGTTAGTATACGTATATACATATACATACATATATATATATATATATATATATATATATATATATATATATATATATATGTTCATGTATGTATATATATATATATATATATATATATATATATATATATATATTACATATATGTGTGTGTATAAGCATACGTTCACATATGCACATATGAAAACTAAACACACACATAGACAAATACAATCACACACATCTATATACGTATGTATATCTATCTATATATATATACATACACGCATACACAAACACACACACCCATACACACACTCATACTCACACACACACTCACACACACACACATACACTAACAAATTGATGCATATACGCACATCTACATTCACATAGTTATTTATGTCCACATGTATTTGTATACATACGTAAGTGAACATGGTTGACACGCAGATATACCTCCATGTGCACATACATACACACACACACACATAAGGATGCAAAGATAAAAATAATTAAATATGTACACAAAATAAATTATCTTCCGTGACAAATACTAATAGGATGCGTTACCGTAATCTTATTAAAAGTGAATATGAAATATTAAATATCCCTCATGATAGAGATAAATATAATCTTTTACCGACTTATCCTGTAAGTAATACTTTAAATTCCTTCGCATATAAAAATAATGCTAAACTCTCTTTTACCAAATCTATTAGTCCCACTACAAGTAATAATTATATTTCTGTGAATTACAATAAAGATGATATATTCAATAGGAAGACCTAACAGCCAAAGTTTTTACTGCGCCTCCAACCCGAAGTAATCCAAGCTCTAACACTAATAAAAATCGCGGTAGTATTTCAAGTATTGGTAGGAGTAAACAGTATGTTTTAATATATTTTTCCCTGTAATTTGTCTGCTAAGGCCTTCTATCATTGAATACTAATGGATGAAATGCAAAATGGAATATTATTTTGTATGACGTTCTATTTACGTTATCTTTCATTGTCCAACTATTCTTTAAGGCTTTTAAGGGTAATTATCTACCACAGCATAAATACTAGCAAATATCAAACAAGTCTACCATTAAACGTTCTTATTCTACAACACCTAATTTAGCCTCCACAATAACAATCACTATTTGCTCTAAATGACACAAGTATTATATACATTCTAAATGCACCCCAACAGTTAAAGATTTACTAATAATTTTCTCTCTCAATGTGTTAGTTCTGATTGTATGCATTATAATCGTAACTGTTACAAGAGTATGAATTCTAAAAGTAATGTTAACGTAAATAAAAACAATACGAACAATGATAGTGCTGATAATGATAAAAAATAATTGCTTCAAATTTTGTTAGTTTAAAGAATTATTATTAATTGAACTTTTAATTATCGTGAATGTGTATTTTTATGGCGTACTTGTTCCGACTCTGAAAATTTCGAATTAACATCCGGCTTTGTCAGTCTTGCCGTTCATCCTTTTCGGATTGATAAAACGAAGTCCCAGTCGCGTTAATGGGGTTTGTTAAATTGACTTCAATCTTCTCAGCAATTTCCTGGCCTTATATCTATGACGGAAACAACTATTGCCATTGTAGTTATAACCAAGACGACGATGGGTAGACGAGCTTAACTGGGGAAGTCCTTATTTTTGTCTGTTAACACATCCGCAGTGGACAACAAAGAAGCATGAAAGTTTGCTGATGTTCTTGTCAATTTATTATTGTTCTGTAAACCTATTTATCACTGTACGTTTCTTTGATATGAAAAATGATATTCAACCTCCTGTCTCTAATCGTTTGGATGCTAGTCAGTACCTCCTCTACTGTTACTTCTTGACTAAAATGATAAAATACGGAGTGAAATTTCAGGTTAACAAGAGCCAACGTACAAAATGTACCCCGGGTTAAGAGAAAATGATGTGAAACATATTTTTGGAAATCCTCTTAGCCCCTTGTGGAGCATAGGGCCTGTTTCCCGGTTTCCATAGCGTATGTGTTCCCCCCTAGCTGGACGTCACGCCAGTCCATCGCAGCTTTTTATTCAAGAAACAGGAAGAAAGAGTGAGAGAAAGTTGGGGCGAAAGAGCATGACAGGGGTTGCTACCACCGCTTGCCGGATCCTCGTGGAGCTTTAGGTGTTTTCGCTCAATAAACACACACAACGCCCGGTCTGGGAATCGAAACCGTGATCCTCCGATCGCGAGTCATTGCGCCTCCACGAAACGTATTTTAATTTGTACGTTTTCTTTCAGCAAAAACTTTATTATCTTTTTGAGTGAATTTACTTTGAAACAGAATTCTAAATTATCGAATTCTTGCAGACTCAGTTAGAGGTTGTTCCTTTGTAACTTTCTACCACTGAATGGATAAAATAGCCAGAATTCTTCTTTTGAAATTGTTCTACAGAAAAAAATGTTGCATATTTTTCCCTTCTTTTGAAGATATCTTTACCTGCTATCGCTTTGTTTGTTTCCTGAATGTTTTTTTTGCACACACGGATTCGAAAAACCAGTTTGTTTTGTTCTTCCACGCAGCAGCTGTCCTATTTTCACATATCCTGTCAAGTCTCTATTATTTATTAATCCTTTTCACTTTCGATTCTCTAAAAATTCTGGTTTCCTTTTCCTTTTGATGCTCCCTCAAGGTTCATACCAGATATTTCTCTTGTATCACTTGGACACCATGAAAAAATTCTCGTCGATTAGCACACTGCTTGTAATTTTTCTTCACATTCTTTTAAATAATTTTATTATAAATAAGTTTATTCTAGGCAATATCTAATATTTACATACTCTATAACCTGCTGCTGTGTCTAACACTGCATCTTCTAAGATCTATACACTCTCGCATATTTTCCTGCTTTAGGATAGAGAGTGTTACTGCAAGCGTCATGTCTTCGAAAGACGGAAAAGTGTAACTCGGAGTAAAAGAAATATCCACTTGCAACTCACACACACATCATAACCATTCAACTAATCGCATTTCTACTACCGTTCTTGTGATTAATATACTCGTCCCACTCGTCTCTTTCTCTCTCCTCCTTCTCTCTCCTCTTTCTCTCCCCTTTTCTCTCTCTCCCCTTCTCTCTCTCTCTTCCCTTTTCTCTTTTTCCTCTTCTCTCTCTCTCTCTCTCTCTCTCTCTTTCGCTCTATGTCTCCCTCTCTGTCTTTAACCCTTTATCTCCCCTCTCTCTTTCTCTTTCTCTCTTTCCCTCCTCACCCATATTAAGATCCCCATCCAAGTTCCATACTAGAGTACGGTGGCCTTCGAGAATTCCCTCCTTGTCTTTATTTTATTTTCCAGCAGCCACCAACTTGTAACTATTCAAGCGGAACATTAACCGCGTCGATGGACACAGATCCTTCCCCAAGACTGAACCAATTTATATAATCTCTCTAATTTTATTTAATTTCGAAATTAAACAGTTATTAGAAACACATGAATGAATGTCGGGGAAGTCTGAGAATGTAAACTAAAATAAATAGAGGAATATTATTGACATTGTATTCTCAATGACTCTGTGAATAGTATGTTTCTTGTGTTCTCAGGGTTAGCGAGATATTTGATAAACGGTTATTTTAATAGAATTGGACGCAAGCGCAGAATTTGAATTAACGTTTGAAGAGTCGTTATACTAAAAGCGAAAAGCTTTGGTAAATGTCAACGGAATTTCCATTTCACGAACTATATTAATAACATTCAGCATTTAAGAACGGGAAATTAATGAATTAATTGATTTGTATATATATGTAGAATCATGGAAATGATAAGTGGAGTTTCTAAGGTATACAAATGAGAAGGCGAGAGTGAGGTAGACAGGAAGTGTGTATGCGGAAAAGTGAATTAGAGACGGTACGTAGGAAGGAAGACCAATTGTGTGAGAGAGATAAGGGATAGAATGGTAAGAGAGAGAGGGAATGAGAAGGAGAAGGGGAGACGGAGGGAGAAAGAGAGACGGAGGGAGAAAGAGAAACGGAGGGAGAAAGAGAAACCGAGGGAGAAAGAGATACGGAGGGAGAAAGGGAATAAGAGAGAGAGAGAGAGTATATGTAAAAGAGAGAATAAGATGAGAGTGAAAGATACTAGTGAGAGTTACAGCTCGGTAGAGAGATTAAAAGTAGCGGACAGAAACCAATAGGGCATGAGAGAGAGAGAGAGAGAGAGAGAGAGAGCAAAAATAGACGATTGGAGCGAGAAAGGGAGAGTGAGAGTTACAATGAAGGAGAGGTGAGAGGAGTGAAGTTGGGAAATTGAAGGAGAAATGAGAAAAGAATGGGGAAGAAATGCAAGAAGGAAAAACTAAAAAGGGACAAAAATGCCAGGAAAAGGAAAGAAGCAGAATAGAGAGATGAGAGAACGAAATAGTTGAAGGGTTAAAGAAAAGGATGAGCTGAAAGAAGAGGAAAGAATTGTGAACGAATGGGAAAGAGTATGGAGAAGAGTAGATGAAAGTAAGGAAGGGGAGATAAGAGGAGATTGGGAGGGAAGGAGAGAGAAGAGGAAGAGAGAGAGGAGTGTTGAAGAAAAAGAGGAAAGAAGTATAGAAGAGATGAGTAGAAAGAAGTTCTGAAGGGAGAAAAGGAGAATTTGAACCCAGAACGTAACAAAAGACGAAATACCGTTAAGCATTTTGCCCGACGTGCTAACGATTCTGTCAGCTCACCGCCTTACAGGTGACAAATATTCTTGTCTACTCTAAACACAGGGCCCGAAATTTGGGGGAAGGAGGGGGCCAATCGATTAGATCGATTCCAGTACGCAGCTCGTACTTAATTTATCGACCCCGAAAATGATGAAAGTCGACCTCGGCATAATTTGAACTCAGGACGTATAGGCAGACGAAATACCGCTAAGCATTTCGCCCGGCGTGCTAACGTTTCTGCCATCTCGCCGCCTTCAGAGAAAGTATATACAATGAGAATGATGAAAGAGAAAAAGAGAGAAAGAAGAGATGGGGAAAATTGAATGGACAGGACAAAAGGAGACATGTGGGACAAAAAATCGCTGATGAGGCTACAGAAAGTGTGACAAAAGAACTCTCAGAAATAAACTAATAATAATAATAATTATTATTATTATTATTATTTTTATTATTATTATTATAAAGTGAAGACTAAAGAGATAATGTGTTTCAACAGCAAAAGATGACCATTCTCATATATGCATATAAACCAATATATATATATATATATATATATATATATATATATATATATATATATATAGTTCAAAAAAGAAAACGACAAAAAGAAAGACAACAATAAAACAACAAGAAAACAACAACGCGAGGACGTGATACAGACATTGTGTTACTGGACGCTCGGGAAAGGAAATATATATGTGTGCGCGTGTGTGTGTGTGTGCGCGTGTGTGTGCGCGTGTGTGTGTGTGTATGTGTGCGCGTGTGTGTGTGTGTGTGTGTATGTATACGTAGTCTGATCAATAAGTATCCGCACTGTTGCCACCGTACCGAAACTAAAGCATGTAGATCAAAGCCGCTTGGTACAAATTGACCTTAGACTCTGCAGTGCATGCGCACTAAGTTTTAACGTTCAAGCTTACTTCTACTGCTGACAGCAGTGTTTGGAAGTAACGTGTGTAGACAGAGAAAGTTGGGTAGAGAATCTGCGTCAGGTTATGCCAAAAGCCTGTCGATACCTGCTCAAAGGCCTACGTAGAGGTTTCAAAACGTTTTCATCGTTCTCGACACAATCAAGGACTTGGAAACCCGTTTATTATTTTGGTCAGCTGAAAGTCGTTTAGGCACAAACTTGGCAGACGAGTGTCTCATACCCAAATATTCAGCGATAATGGACTGAACTGAACCGCAACTAATCTGCCCATCCTCTGATAACTTACAGACAGTGAATTGACGATTTCCCCTCACAGCCGCACGAACATCTCCGTTGTTTTTTGTCAGTTCTGCTGGTTGCAGGTCTTCCAGAACGTTCGTAAATATCGACATTTTTTTCGCCCGTCTTGGATACGTCTGAACCTCTCGTACACATGTACGCGGCTCATACACTCCCCTTCCTACTGTTTCTACGACTTTGCGTCGGCCACTGAGCAGGTGTCACCATGACAACTCTCTCTCTCTATCTCTCTCTCTTTCTCTATCTCTCTCTCTCTCTCTCTCTCTCTCTTTCTCTCTCTCTCTCTCTCTCTCTCTTTCTCTCTCTCTCTCTCCCTCTCTCTCTCTCCCTCTCTCTCAATGTGACGATCACACACCTGCCTTCCAAGCAATGCTGTAAAGAGCAGAAGGGAGCCGGAATGTTAAAACTTAGTGCGCATGCACTACAGAGTTCAAGGTAATTCTCTGCGAAGTTGCCATCGTACCGAAACTAAAGCACGTAGATCAAAGCCGCTTGGCACAAATTGACCTTAGACTCTGCAGTGCATGCGCACTAAGTTGTAACGTTCTAGCTTACTTCTGCTGCTGACAGCAGTGTTTGGAAGTAACGTGTGTAGACAGAGAAAGTTGGGTAGAAAATCTGCGTCAAGTTATGCCAAAAGCTTGTCGATACCTGCTCAGAGGCCTACGTAAAGGTTTCAAAACGTTTTCATCGTTCTCGACACAATCAAGAACTTGGAAACCCGTTTATTATTTTGGTCAGCTGAAAGTAATTTAGGCACAAGTTTGGCTGACACGCATCTCATACACAAATCTTCAGCGATAATGGACTGAAGTGAACCGCAACTAATCTGCCCACCCTCTGATAACTTACAGACGGTGAATTGACGATTTCCCCTCACAGTCGCACGAACATCTCCGTTGTTTTTTGTCAGTTCTGCTGGTTGCAGGTCTTACAGAACGTTCGTAAATATCGACATTTTTTTTCGGCCGTCTTGGATACGTCTGAACCACTAGTACACATGTACGCGGCTCATACACTCCCCTTCCTACTGTTTCTACGACTTTGCGTCGGCCACTGAGCAGGTGTCACCATGACAACTCTCTCTCTCTCTCTCTCTCTCTCTCTCTCTCTCTCTCTCTCTCTCTCTCTCTATCACTCTCTCTCTCTCTGTCCTGTTCAATGTGACGAACACACCTGCCTTCCAAGCAATGCTGTAAAGAGCAGAAGGGAGCCAGAATGTTAGAACTTGGTGCGCATGCACTGCACAGTTCAAGGTCATTCTCTGCGAAGCGGCTTTACTCTGTGTGCTTTAGCTTTGCTACTATGGCAACAGTTCGGATACTTATTGATCAGAGCCCGTGCATACATATATAAATTTATATAGGTATGTGTGAACATATACAAGTATAATATATATATATATATATATATATATATGTGTGTGTGTGTGTGTGTGTGTGTGTGTGTGTGTGTGTGTGTGTGTGTATATATATATATATTCTCTCTCTCTCTTTACTCTTTACTCTTTTACTTGTTTCAGTCATTTGACTGCGGCCATGGTTTCGATTTCCAGACCGGGTGTTGTGAGTGTTTATTGAGTGAAAACACCTAAAAGCTCCACGAGGCTCCGGCAGGGGAGGGTGGCGAACCCTGCTGTACTCTTCCACCACAACTTTCTCTCACTCTTTCTTCCTGTTTCTGTTGTGCCTGTAATTCAAAGGGTCAACCTTGTCACACTGTGTCACGCTGAATCTCCCCCGAGAACTACGTTAAGGTTACACGTGTCTGTGGAGTGCTCAGCCACTTGCACGTTAATTTCACGAGCAGGCTGTTCCGTTGATCGGATCAACTGGAACCCTCGACGTCGTAAGCGACGGACTGCTAACAACAACCTCTATAGCAAGCAGGAATTAGATCAATTGAGAACGAAATTATAACGACTTGTTGAGCGGACCGGATATATACTTAATATGAATTGCCTTGCGGATGTAATCTAAGTGGAATGGAGGAAATTCACTACTTTTAGCATAAGGGATGTGGGGGGGGGGGTGATTTTGGTTTCAAATTTTGGTACAAGACCAGTAATATTGGGGTAAGGGATAAGTCGATTACATCGACCCCGATGCTCAACAGGTACTTATTTCATCGTCCCTAAAACGATAAAGGCCAAAGTCGACTTCGGTGGAATTTGAAATCAGGACGTAACGGCAGACGAAATACTGCTAAGCATTTCGCCCGGCGCGCTAACGTTTCTTATTTCTTTATTGCCCACAAGGGGCTAAACATAGAGGGGACAAACAAGGACAGACAAAGGGATTAAGTCGATTATATCCACCCTACTGCGTAACTGGTACTTAATTTATCGACCGCGAAAGGATGAAAGGCAAAGTCGACCTCGGCGGAATTTGAACTCAGAACGTAACGGCAGACGAAATACCGCTAAGCATTTCGCCCGGCGCGCTAACGTTTCTGCCAGCTCACCGCCTTTCATACTCAATATAACAAATTTATGTAGTACGATATGTGAAATGCAATTCCAGGACACCGTCTTCAACTTTTCTAACCACAACGCATCTGACTGCACCCAAGTACCCTGTGTTTAAACAGTGAGTTTACTGCAAATGTATATATTTATTATTAAATGACATGCTGTTTATAAGAGCTAAATTAAATATATTTGGAGACACAAACTTGTGACTAAGCTTGAAAATAATAAAAGTTACTTGAAATACACAGACACATGCACACATACGTACTTACGTATACAAACTTATATACACGCATGCATATATACATAGACATATACACGCACATGCAGAGATACATTCACATGCACATTCATACATATACATATTACGCACACATTGCATATAATCATGTACACACATTTACGAAAATATGTAAGCATATGTGTGGCTGTGTGTATGAGTGTATAAGCGTAAGTATATATATGTACGCAAATATATGAATATATATGTATATATATATGTATATATATATACATAAAAATATGTATATATATAGACCTATATATATGTATATACATAAATATATACATATATACGTATAAGCATATATATCTATATATATATCAATATGCATGTACACATGCATATGAATAGGTATATATATATATATATATATATATATATATATATATATATATATATATACATACATACATCTATATGTATATACATATATACGCTTATATATACACATATACATACATACATATATATAAATGCATATATATATATATATATATTTATATATATATGTATATATATATATATATATATATACATACATATATATATATATATATATATATATATATATATATATATATATATATATATATATATACATATATGCGAGCATGCATATACACAACTATACATACATTTAACTAAACTAAAAGGAACTGTTATTCTCAGACTTGGTGCTTTCCACAATTTTTCATTATTTCAATAATAAATAAATATTTTATTCCTTTCACGTTCTAACACACAATATACCAACAGTCCTGGTATGTTTTATTAGATAATTAGATTTTAATGTAAAACTGTATTTTTTATTATATATATATATATATATATATATATATATATATATATATATATATATATATATATATATATATATATACACTCATATTATTTAGCTTTCATTTTAAATTCACTTATGTACTTATTTTCATTTTTCTTCTCTGAAAACCTTTCAGTCGACCGAGAAAGAAGAAACACAGTTTTAACCTATACAAATATCTCCATCACCATCTTCGTTTTTATAGATGCCGTCCAAATACACCTACGTATAGATTAACTGCGCTGCTTGAAGAAGCTAATAAGAATTATCCGACAGTTACCGTGATTCTGCTTTCTATAAAGATCCGTGCTCTTTCTAAATTACTCGGTTTTTTCCCCGCCTTCTCCTTTGTCTTCATGCATAATACACGCCCCACACACATATTTATATGTTTATATGTATGTGTGTATGTCTGTATATAGTAAATGTGAGCAGTGTATAGAACGTGTAAGCATCTTCAAATCGGAGTCGATGATGTAACTGAAAACGAATTATGAAACAGCTGTAAACATACGGAATTACATCTTATTTGTCTGTCACTTCTCCTGGATTCCGATAATCATAATCACCCATATGAGTGTGTATGCGCGTGCATGTGTGTGTCTGTGTGTCTGTGCATGTATACACACACACACATGTATGTATACACACATCTACACACACACACATACACACACACAAACTAGAAGGCTTTGGAGCGTATCACGAGCAATTGCCCTATTCGTGTTTTTCTCCTCTATTCATTAATCAAATATATTTTTCTAAATTTCAGTCCAATAATAAAAGTTCCAAAATTCGTGGATTAAGTTGACTGAAATGATATTTTCCACAAGCTTCTCCAAAAACATCAGACTTCTAAAAGAACCAAAACATGCTGTATTGCCTCTTTCCTCTCAAGCAGCCAGCACGCTTTGTAGTATTTATATATATATATATATATATATATATATATATATATATATATATATATATATACACACATATATATACATATATACATACATTCATACATATATAAATATACATACGTATATATATATACATACGTATATATATATATATATATATATATATATATATATATATATATATATATATATATATATATATATATACATATATATATATATATATATATATATATATATATATATATATATATATATATATATATATATATATACACGCCTGTATATGTATGATTGACCGTTGACCGAACACTATTCAATTTTTTTCTCCGTGTTTTTCTCCTTGTCTCCGTATTCTTTCTGTTGAAGAGCGTAGCTCGAAACGTTAAAGACTTTCCGTATTCCCGAGCGTCATACTAATACATCCTTTTGTTGTTTACACCACCTGTCCTCGTCTGTTGTTGTTTTTTCGTACATTCTCCCATATATATATATATATATATATATATATATACATATAATACACACAAACATACTAAAAGAAGGCATACCATAACGTAATATAGTTACATACCGATTTCTTTCGGTTTCTGTTCTGTCTATATCTCAGTCAGTTTCTCTGTTGTTCTTTAAGTACTCACGCTTGAGGATGCCTGTCTGTGTGTCTGTCTGCATGCATTATGTACGTACATACATACATGCATGTAGGTAGGTAAGGAGGTAGGTCGTCAGCATTCCCCCTGGAGTCGAAGATGATTGTGAACTAACTTAAGTAGATCAGTATACAACTAACTGTGGTATAGGCTAATGCATGATCTACCAGGCACTGTCTAGCGAACAAATGAATCTATGTATACGATGGATAGATGTATTCTGAGACGTTAACATGGTAATTTCTGCCTTCATATATGATGTGAGTGTATGCAAGCCTCTGCGATGGTACATGCCATCCAGGAATGTGTACTTGTATGTGTGTATGTACGGATGTATGTGCGTATGTATATGTGCATGTATGTATATGTATGCATGCGTGTATGTATGCATGTGTGTGTGTATGTGTTTGTATTTTGGAATGTATGAATGCATGCAAAAACAGTATATGTTTGCAGACATGTGCATTATCTGCATATATGTATATATATATATATATATATATATATACAACATATCTTCAAATATATATATATATATATATATATATATATATTCATGTATATATGTATATGTGTATATGTGTATCTATTTACCAATCTAAATATACATATTATATATACACACACATATTTATGTACGTATATGTGTGTGTGCATACACATGAATCTGTATATCAATCACTATATATGTACACATGCTCATGTATAATGTGTGTGTGTGTGTCCATGACTGTGTGTGTGTGTGTGTGTGTGTGTGTTTATATCATTTTCTGAATGCCATGATCTCTTATTATTTTGGGACTTTATTAACATTTAATTTATCAACCCTACCTTTTTACCTCCTTCTCTCTCTCTCTCTCTCCCTCTCTTTCTCTCTCTCTCTCTCTCTCTCTCTCCCCCTCCTCCCCTCCCCGTCTACTTAACTTTAATTATTCTGTATTTCATTCTTCCCAATTTCAATAAACCTTTCTGCTGTGTCTTTTCTATTTCTTTACATATTTTCTTCAGATATTCATTTACTTCTCTGTTGAATTATCCTTAATTATATGATTCTATTTTTAAAAAAACTTCTTTTATTTATCATCGCCTTCGTTGCCCTTTGTGCTTCATTTTCCTTTTATTTTTTCGTATTTCATTTTTTTTTTCTTTTTCATTTCATTAAAATATTCTCCAAATTTAATTTTGCTCTCTTCAATTTTCTGCCTCCAATCTCCATTCTCTTGCCATTTCTCGTCTTCTACAACCAAACGTGTATGTAGTCAATAAATCTATTTGACCTAAGTTAACATCAGATACACCAAAAAAAAAGCAAAAAAGAAGAATATTGATTATTTTTTTATTAAACACGAAACCAATTTTGACTAGGCACAAAGCCAAATTACAGTTAATGCGTTACACACTATTAAATTGACTCAGCCTGAGTATATTACTGCTACGTACATGATCCACTCCCTTCATTCCATGGTGAGCGTAAGTCATCCAAGCTTCAAAATGTTTTCATTTGGTGAACGGAAAGCAATTGGAAACGTGAATGACTTCCATATACAATGGATTATTTGGATTAGGTAAGGATTAATTTAAGAACGACATTAAAATCTTTTTCTTCTATAGGCACAAGGCCTGGAATTTTACGAGAGAGATAAATCGATCACATCGAACACCAGTACTTGATTGGTACTTTATCGACCCCGAAAGGCAGAATTTTGAACTCATTACGGTAAAGACGGATGAAATGCCGCTAAGCATTTTGTCCGGCGTGCTAATGACTCCGCAAAAAAACAAAGATCTTCGGTCTGCCTGCAGGTGTGTTTGCAATAGAAATAGGATGGTTTTAGGAATTTATCCGTGTCATATTTGTCTTCAGACACAATGCACTTTCATTCTTTGTTCTACAGAAAGCCTATATATTGTCTGAATCTCTGAGATGAGCGACAATTCTCATTATTCATAAACGTATTTATTGGGACTAGTTCCATAATCCTGGTTGTTATAGTCACAACGTTTCCACTTGTGGGTATTCTGGTCTTATTCAAATACCTATCGTATTTTAACATTTTATTTATTTATGTGCCCTTTTAAAGCCTAGCCAGGCTCATGGGTCCGGTTTCCCGGTTTCTATGGCGTATGTGTTCCCCCCTCCCAGATGGACGGGACGCCAGTCGATCGCAGCGTTTTCAAGAAACAGGAAGAAAGAGTGAGAGAAAGTTGGGGCGAAAGAGTACAACAAGGGTGGCCAACATCCACTGCCGAAGCATCGTGTAGCTTTAGGTGTTTTCGCTTAATAAACACACACAACACCCGGTCTGGGAATCGAAACCACAATCCTCCGACGGCGAGTCCGCTGCCTTAACCACTGGTCTATACTAGACAGACAGACAGACAGATGGACGGACGGTCAGATAGATAGATATATAAATTAAAAGGGTAACTTCGGTATATGGTGAAGCAAATATTTTGCTGATCCCTTAATTATATTTATATATATATATATATATATATATATATATATATATATATATATATATATATATATATATATATATATATATATATATATAGATAGATAGATAGATAGATATGGAGAGAGACAAGGGAAAGGGAAAGAAAAGAACTAATGTGTATAAAAGGATTTATGTGTTTAAGAACTAAGACCAGTTTACTTATTTACTAACTCACCGAAGAGTCTGAACACAATCGATCAAAACTCGAGTCCATGACTATGAGATAAAATAAGATTCGTATTTTTATTTTAGTATGTGACTCAGTTGTTGGTTTCCGAATGTATTTAGTATATATATATAAAAAAAAATTCTTTGTGTTAAGCTCCATTTACATTTATTTATCACATTAATTCTTTTGTTTTCGGTAGCACAGAAAACAATATCGATATATCGGACTAGAAGACTAGAAGACTAGAAGACCTTGTGTGATATTTATATATTTTCCATTTTACTTTCCATTTTATAACCGAGCCTTTTACTTGCTTCAAGAAACGTATCTAACAAAGGAAGGAAGAACGCAACGTTTTAGCGGCTTCCCGTGTCATGAATGCGCATACGGAACCGAGAAAATTTTGGCCATTTTCTCCATTATCAAACGTGGTGTCTTTTTCGACAAGAAGCTATAAATTTTACTCACAGAGCAGTTTATTTCTTGACCATTATACACACCATTATTTCTTGACCATTATACACACACACACACACACACACACACACGTGCGTGTGTGCTAGTGTGTGTGTGTGTGTGAGGGTGCTGAAAGTTCCTGATTTTGGGTAAATGAAAACAGAAGAATCAGTTAATTACGATTTTCTTCAAGATATTCCCTTCCCAGATTCCCCTCCCAGATTCCCCTCCCAGATTCCACCCCAACGCCAGATTCCCTTCTCAGATTCACACACTTATTGCAGTTTCAGTTTTTATAAGCCCTGTAAACGAGCTTGGAAGGTTGGGCGTCCAACCAAGCCTTTCGCGGTCCGGAGGTTAATGGGTATTTGCAAGATGGAAAATATTTTGCCTTTCGTGCAACTAACATTTATTGAATATGATAGATTAAACCAGGTGGTCTTATTGCCTTTCCTGATTGTCTGCTTCTATTCATCCATCCATCTTCTCCACCTACTGTTTCTGGAAGGGTTGTTAGGAGCAGAGTTCTCATGTACTTCAAGTAACCCCTCCATAAGGTCCTAACAAACGCAATCAATGGTATATTTCCCAGCTGGATACCCAAGCGCGACTAACAGAAACTGTGCGTATTATCCGACCAACTTGTTTGTGGTCTACCTCTACGTTTCCTGTTGGTTGACTTGGCTTGGAGAATCGACTTAGCCGATTGCATGACTTGACCGATAGCAGGACTTAATATTATATAAATATACGACATTGGAAATATATGCGTTGTACGATGAATATGATAAACATTGAACCCATGAAATAAAATATAGGGCTGAAAGACACCTAAGATCAAAATAATTTGCAGCGCAATTCAAATTGTGTTACTTCGCATCTAGTAGTTATTTTAATCGTCTGCACTCTACTACCGTGCTGATACTAATAGCAAGGTACAAGATTTGCCAACAGATAAACACAGACTTTACACTATTTCGACCTGGCTTAATCTCTGATTCTGAAAGTGTATCACTAGAAATGACAAAAATTAAAGCCGGATTATATCATGATATTGCAAGAGTAGAATTGTTGTACAGAAAAAATCAATGACTTTATACGTACAGCATCTCACTACGAACTCTAATATAAGTAACAATTTGGATATAGATCGAATGAATCAGAGAGAAGTCACTGGCATAAATTCGATTCGTAGACGAATTATGAGGTTGCTCTGTACAAGGAAAGTGCAGCCTCTAAGAGAGAGAAGATATATCACTTACAGGAAGCTTGGCTTAGCTCTTAGCTCTTGCTTGATGGGGGCTGGGGACGTTCCAGTTTAGTGATCCCAGAGGCGTCATCATGCGTAGAGCTGACCAGGTTTGCCAAACTCTCCGTCGTCGGTGGTCCCTTGGCAGCATCTCTACTTCCTACATGGAGACCTCGAACTTCTGGAGATCTTCTCCAGTCATGTCTAGCCATCTGGTGCAAGGTCTCCCACGAGGCCTCTTTCAACCCATAACTTACAGGAGGTGTAAAAACAAATAATATATAAGAAGTATACTAGTGAAGTATCATTCAATTTCGAGTCTTATCTCAGCTTCTTTGGATAATCCCGCCCTTCGGCCAATAGATGACGTGTAGTGAGGTGTGCTAGAACAGAACAATTATCGCAATGGTCCTTCAGAGGCGACAAAAGTACCTTCTTGTTATGATCCATGATGATATGAGAGTGTGTTGAAAAGTCCCTAGTTTTGGGTAAAAGAACTGACAGGAAGATTAGTTAATTATGATTTTATTCAACATATTCCCCTCTCAGATTCACACACTTATTCCAGCGGTCCTTCAGTTTTTCTAAGCACTGTAACAAATTTCAGAACGTTGGACCTTTCGCGATACCCTTAGAGCCAGGAACTTTTCCACACTCCTCGTATGTTTGTGGAAATTTGATATTTTTGGCGAAGTTATCATATTTAGTGGATATGAGGCACCCACCAACACGGAACATACCCTCTTACAAAAAAAAATATTGAAAAATTGTCTCGAAAGGTGACTCTGGTTGTTACTCTTAAGTTTGATTTATCCGATATCCTGCTTAACGGGTCCGGCTCAAAGAGGGTTCGGTGTATGTGTGTGCGGCGAGAGAGAGAAAGAGAGATAGTTCGAGAGAGAGAAGGTGCGAGACAGAGAGAGAGAAGGTGCGAGAGAGAGAGAAGGTGCGAGAGAGAGAAGGTGTGAAAGAGAGAGAGAAGGTGTGAAAGAGAGAGAGAAGGTGTGAAAGAGAGAGAGAAGGTTCGCGAGAGAGAGACGGAACGGAAGCGAGAGAAGGTGCGAAAGAGAGAGACGGAGAGACAGAGAGAGAGAGACAGAAAGAGGGGCGGAAAAAGAGAGAGGGAGAGGTCCCACAATATAAAGGTCCCACTGGTTTTAAGCTACAATTCCATTAAAACAACTATTAAAAATATTTATAGGGCTGGTTGTGTTCCTTAACACTTTCTCTATACACACCAGCACAATTTTAAGAAAGCACAGAAAGTTCGTTTGGCTCCTTTATTTCTTCGTCTTCTTCTTCTCCTCCTTCTTCTTCTTCTTCTTCTTCTTCTTCTTATTATTATTATTATTATTATTATTATTATTATCATTGCTGTTGTTGTTTTTTTGTTGTTGTTGTAGTTATTATTATTATTAACATCATCATCATCATCAGCAGCAGCAGTAGCATCATCTTCATCATCGTCGTCATCATTATCAATATGACAATTACCAACATCCTCTTCTAGCATTTAGTTATTGTTCAATAGTAATAATCAGTATGCATATATGCGCACGCGCACACACACACACACACACACACACACACACATATATATATATATATAAATGCATATATATATATATATATATATATATATATATATATATATATATATATATATATACACACATATATATATATATATACACATATATATATGTAATATATATATATATGTATATATATATATTTATGTACAGATACATATATTGTATATGGGTGCGTAAATGCATGTGTGTGTGTGATTGTGTGTGTGTGTGTGTGTGTGTGTGTCAGACATGTTGAAGCACTGCAATAATATCGTCTGATTTACACACTTTCTATTGATAGTAATGAAACCATTCTAAACCAGTTCCTGGTCAACAATGACCGTAATTGCAATATACTCCTTGCCAAATATAATTACTTCTGTTTCTCACTCTCTCCTTCTCTTTCTCTCCCTTTCTCTCCCTCTCTCGTTCTCTCTCTCTTTTTCTCTCTTTCTCTTTTTCTCTCTTTCTCTCGCTCACTCGCTCGCTATTCGTTGTCTATTATAATGTTCGTGTTTAAAACCTCATTCGAATATATGATTAATAACGATGATGATGATGATGATGATGATGATGATGATGATGATGATGATGACGATGACGACGACAGCAGTAATAACAGCAACGACAACACCAATAATAATAATAATAATAATAATAATAATAATAATAATAATAATAATAATAATAATAATAGCAACAACAAAACAACAGCAGCAGCAGCAATAATAGCTATAGCGAAAATGGTGATAGAAGAAGAAGAAGAAGAAGAAGAAGAAGAAGAAGAAGAAGAAGAAGAAGAAGAAGAAGAGAAGGAGGAGGAGGAGGAGGAGAAGAAGAAGAAGAAGAAGAAGAAGAAGAAGAAGAAGAAGAAGAGAAGGAGGAGGAGGAGGAGGAGGAGGAGGAGGAGGAGGAGGAGAAGAAGAAGAAGAAGAAGAAGGAGGAGGAGGAGGAGGAGAAGAAGGAGAAGAAAAAGGAGGAGGAGGAGGAGGAGGAGAAGGAGAAGGAGGAGAAGAAGAAGAAGAAGAAGAAGAAGAAGAAGAAGAAGAAGCTGGTGACGATGATGATGATAACTACGACGGCGATGATGACGACGATGACGAAAAAGAAGAAAAAAGAATTGAATGAAGAAATCCATAAAAGGAAAGCTAATTAATTCACTGACATTAAAATCTAATCTATTCATTACGTCACATTTTCATTCTCAATTGATGATTTCACATTTGTCTTTTGTTATTTTGTCTTCTTCTTTGTTTGTATTCTTCATTCTATCGGTACTGTTATACAATCGTATTTAAAAATAGCAGCTAGATCCTTTCTCAGATCATACGCTGTAAGAAAGAAAACTTAGATAATGCAAACCATTGCCGTTAAAAGATAGAGAAAAAAATGGCGGGCGGTATAGTTTGCAAGGCCTGACGACACGACCCCGAAAGCTAGACTACAGAGATATAACAAAATGGTGGAAATTGTCCAGGAACAACCACAGCTAATTAGTTTGTTGTCGTTTCTATTTATTTAGGATTCATTCTGTGTTCGTATTACAACAATTAAGCCTCGTTAACACTGTTTAGTTTGTTCGATGGCGGACCTGCTGGTAAATCGAGACTTCTTTTAAATAACTAACGAAGAGCTACCGGCATATCGAATACAGACGGCGCAAGTTGCGCTGCGCGCGTGCGCGTGCGCGTTTGTATTTGTCTGTGCGTGTATATGTGTATGTGTGCGCGCGCGTGTGTGTGTATCTGTCGATAAATACATGTGGGTATATACATATATATATATATATATATATATATATATATGCTTGTATGTGTGTGTGTGCATATGTATATATATGTGCATAATACTAATGCATACATGTACATACACGTCGATGTATGTATATATATTTTATGTGTATGTATTATGTGGTTGTGTGTATGAATATATATATATATATATACATATATATACATACATATATATATATATATATATATATATATATATATATATATATATATATATATATATATATATATATATATGTATGTATGTATGTATGTATGTATATATATATATATATATATATATATATATATATATATATATATACATATATATACCTATATATATATACATATATAGTGAATCGAAAAAAAAAGATCAAACAAGAGAAAACAAGAACGCGTGCACGTGGTGCAAGTATTGTATTATCAGACGCTCAGGAAAGGAAAGAAAGGGGATTTTATGTTTCGAGCAAAGCTCTTCTTCAGAAATAGAGGAAAGTCCAAAAGAAGGGAAGACGAAAGACCTGTAATTGAAAAGGGACAAACTTGTCACAACCTGTGTCACGCTGAATTTCCCTGAGAACTACGTTAAGGGTATGCGTGTCTGCGGAATGCTCAGCCACTTGTAAGTTAATTTCACGCGCAGGCTGTTCCGTTGATCGGATTAACTGGAACCTACATCGTCGTGGCCGACGGAGATCCAGTTAGATATTTTTTCAACCTTTTCTTTCAGCTCTTCTCTCCTCACTCTCTCTTATTCAAATTCTCTGACTGTCTCTCTGTCTCTCTCTTCCTCTGTCTCTTTCTCTTTCTTTCTCTGTCTGTCTGTCTCTCTCTCTCTCTCTCTCTCTCTCTCTCTCTCTCTCTCTCTTTCTCTCACACACACACACACACACACACACACACTCATACACACACACTCACTCACACAAATTTTCTAATTCATTTCTTTTAAATGATAATTTACAGGCAATATATATTCAAAAACTGTAATTATTGTCAAAATTTCTCTTTTAAAAATGTATATATTCAGAAAGTTAAATATCATGCTAAACAGAAAATAATTTATTATTTAATAATTTCGCATAAATATTTTTACAAAATATTTCCGTATTAGGCTCTTATGAATCAGAATATTAATTTTTATTCTGCATGAACTGCAAGTGCTTTTGAATATATACATAATTCTATTTCGGAACGGTGAATCTCGAAGCAGATAAAGCTATAAACAATAACATGTAAATTATTTAGATTATTTACATTTGACGGATATTTGTCTTCATCTTGTTTGTTTTTAACACAACGTTTCGGCTGATATACCCTCCAGCCTTCATCAGGTGTCTTAGGGAAATTTCGAACCTGGGTTCTCATTCCTAAGGTATTTTTCGATGTTATTATTATTATTATTATTATTAGTAGTAGTAGTAGTAGTAGTAGTAGTAGTAGTAGTAGTAGTAGTAGTAGTAGTAGTAGTATTGTTGTTGTTTTTCTTCAAATTTTCTTCCATTTCTCGCCGAGTGTTTTCCGTACACCTAGGGAAGATAGATAGATAGATAGATAGATAGGAGTGGATGCGTGGTAAGTAGTTTGTTTACCAACCACATGGGGCCGTGTTCAGTCCCACTGCGTGACACCTTGGGCGAGTAAGTGTCTTCTACTATAGCCTCGGGCCGGCCAAAACCTTGTGAGTGGATTTCGTAGACGGAAACTGAAAGAAGCCTGTTGTATATATATATATGTATGTATATATATATATATATATATATATATATATATACGTTTGTGCGTGTAAGGGGTGTTTGTCTTCGCAACATCGCTTGCCAACCGATGTGGGTATGTTTCCGTCCCCGTAACATAGCGGTTCGGCAAAAGAGACGGATAGAATAAGTACTAGGCTTATAAAGAATAAGTCCTGGGGTCGACTTGCTCGACTGAAGGCGGTGCTCCAGCATGTCCGCAGTCAAATAACTGAAACAAGTAAAAGAATAAAAGAATATATGATAAAGAAACACATATATATATATATATATATATATATATATATATACAGTAATTTCTCGGCTATCGCGGGTGTTACTTTCCAAAAGCCCCGCAATAGGGGAAAATCCGTGAAGTAGAAACAGTACTGTGGTGCATATTTTTAAAAATTACTTTTATAAATTGTATATATTTATTTTATTATAAATGCAAAACAACACCACGGAAGAGTCAACGTAATCTTAAGTAATAAACCGCGATAAGTGAACCGTGACAGGCAAACTGCGATATGGCGAGTGATTACTGTGTATATATATATATATATATATATATATATATATATATATATATATATATATATATAATTACATGTGTGTGTGTGTGTGCTTCTCGTGTATGAGTGAGCTTCTGTACTTGTGTTTTTGTACGGGTCTACAAATGCGTGAATATACATTTGGGTATATGTGTGTATGTGTCTGTGTATAGGTATATGGGTGAGGACGTGTTTGTTTCAAGAACTAAGAAGACAATGTTCTTGTGTGTATGTGTGTGGGTTAGTGTGTTCGTATCCATACATAATGGCGCTTGAGGAGGCATCCTGCTGTAATTCGAAAGAAATTTCCTTTGAGATGGATTTAAAGCTCAGGCACTGAGTGTAGGAATCGTCATTATGAAGACAGATCTGATAAGCCAACATGAATGCCTGAAAACACACAGACCGGCACGTACACGCACAGATACACACTCTTATGTATATATATATATATATATGATATGCCTGTACGAGCGATTGTATATGTGAGAGCGTGTGTATCATATACATTCTCCTAATGCATACATAAGTATTTATTTCTATAGTTAAATCTATATAAAATTGCTTGTGCATATATGGATGAATTTACATTTACACTTTCCCTGCATCCGACTGCGTGTATACATAAGTATGTGTGTGTGTATATATATATATATATATATATATATATATATATATATATATATATATATATATATATATATATATATATATATATATAAAAAACTACCCACATGCGGACACACGCTTACACATAAATATACACATAGTGACCCCATAATTCCATGTGTGCTTTGGGATCCACGAATGGACACCGGAAGTGAGAGGCATCGCCAATAAGACAGCTAGCTCTTATCTGATTAGTGATTATACACTAGCTTGCCTACACACACACACACACACACACACACACACACACAGAAACAGACACACACACATATATATATATATGCATATTAGCATACTTTTATGTGTGTTCATGTACGTAGCTATGTACGCATGCGTGGCATACTATCTACAGCGCAGTCAGTCAGAATTAAAGATGCAGTTCTCTGTCGGGCTTCCTAGGAATCGATGTGGATGTAATTTCCGCTATAGATGTTGAGTTTGTAGCGAAATTAGAAAGGTAAACATTAAGTAAAAAGAGATTAGTTCGAATAGAATGAATCAAATAAACGTCTCCACTAATATCCTGCTGCAAATGCGTTGATAAAATAAAGAAATGACGGAATAACGGAATGATTAGAAGACATGTTGGTGGAATGAAAGACTAGAAGACAAAATGAATAAAGAAGCAGATCCTGTTTTTTTATTTTGCATTTTTTTGTCTTTAAGTTGTTTTTTTTGTTTTTTTTTTTCGTTTTCTTATATTATTATTCAAAGTCTAGGTTATTGTTGCTGGAGTTGGATAGCAAGTTAGCACCCAGATCAACACTTATCGAGCAGGGCTATGCATTTACGCAAGCATATGTGTATGTGTGACTTGTTCGTGCGCATCTATATATCTATATATGTATGTGTGTGTGTACGTGTGCATGTTTATGTGTGTGCATACATATACATATATATACATATATATATATATATATATATATATATATATATATATATATATATATATATATATATATATATATATATATATATATATGAACTTAGATAAACTTAGATATGTTTCGATTAAAGATTGGTCCAGGCCATGTATAACTTAATAGCACCACCTGATAGGATTATCTAAATCCTTTTTAAGTCAAGTTTTGTAGCATCATGGTCCATTCAAATAGAGTGTTCTTGTTGGGTGAGTTATGTCCAGGCATAGGTAGCTTATCTGGTATTCCTTGAAGAAATTTGTCCAGATTCCGTTTAAAGGTGATTGGATCCTTTTCCTCTTTGATCAGTTTGGGACAATGTTAAATAGGGCAGGGCTTGTTGAGGAAAAGAAATTGTGTCGCAGTGTACCCATATATTGTGATCCTGAATTGGGCAGGGGACGTATGGCCCGTGGTCCAAGCCTTGGATGAACCTTGAAACTAACGTTCAGGTCGTTTGGGCAATGCTGGCAGTATATTCTCCACATCGTGCCAATGATGTACTGCTCGCGGTGCCGCTGAAGAGAGGAGAGTTTGAAGACTTTAAGGCGGGCACAGTATTCGAGATCAGTCATGCCCTTAATTAGTTAGGTGAATGCCCTCTGGGGGTGATTTAATTTTCGAGATGTTTTGTTTCGTATGGGGAGATCACAGGGGGCAGCAGTATTCGAGGTGTAGCCGCACAAAGGAGGAGAAAAATGGAATGATGACACCTTGTTCTCTGGACCGGAAGGTTCTTAAGATTCAGGAGCTCATCCTACGAGCTATATCAACCTTATTTGAAATATACATGTATTTACGTATGCGTATATATACACCTGACATAAATATATGCAGATACATATACATTTATACATATACATCAGATATATATGTACATATATGAAAATATAAACATATATGTTCTTGTTTGTCTATAAAGGGAGAAAAAGGGACAGGCTTTGGAGAGACAGACAGACAGACAGACAGACAGACAGAGCAAGAAGAGAAAGCATGTTGAGAGTTTTGTAGATTTATAGAATAAATAAAAGAATTGCAGAATTTGTAAGGATCAATGTTTCACTGTGACAATTGTGGTCCATGCGAACTGAAAACCCCAGTAGACATTTTGGAGTGCACCCGTCGAACCGTATGTAAAGGACTTCATGATATAAATGAATTAACAACATCTCAACTGTTCGTCTCCTTTACTGAGACGCTTCCGAAATAAGAAAAAACCGTTGGAAAACAGTTTATAGCAGAGACTCCAGCAAAGAAGATCTGAAGAAGGAATTGTAATTCCGAAATGTCATCGGACTATAGATAACCAAATTACAACAGGTATATAGTCCATTGTTTGTTTTATAGTGCATTGTTATACCATTCTAAACTTTTCATTCTTTACAAACAATACACGATGCTTCAAGCGAACTACAATACTCTCCAATCTAAATGCTAAAAATAGTAACGCCTAGAATATTTCTTGGACGGTTGAATTCACAGAATCCCAGACAATCATTCGTCAATGACCAATAAAAAAATATTTGATGTGAAGAGAACTCACGGCGGAGAAGTAACCCCTATCTCGGTGCTCAACTAGTTACAAAGAGCAGCTAAGATCACACTCTATCTCCTTTTTTCAAACAAAAAAAAAATGGGGTGTGGGGTACTACGAAATACCAGCATTACGTCCGACAAGGGTGGTTGGAGTGTTCATAGATCGTAAGTCTACACAATCCGGGTTGACCTGGTTGTAATCATTAACAACAAAATAATGATAATAATAATAATAATAATAATAATAATAATAATAATAATAATGGCGATAAATTGGGTGATATTTGTTAAGAATTGCTACACATGCGCAGTTTAGACTTATGAATGACTCTCAGTAAGACATGCTCGGAATGTTATGATACGCAATAGAAAAAAATCTAGGCGAAAAGAAAAAAAGAATAAATAAATAAACGAAAATAGCAGAAAATCGAATCAAATGGAGTGACTGCATAGATTTCATGATCATCTATAATGTAAAACGCCCACTTCACCGTTTCCACATTATTAAAAGCCGGTGTATGTTTTACGAGCAATTTCTCATGCATCACACGGTAAGCGATTTAGGTGAGTTTTTCAGAGATAAAGTTAGATTTTACAGTACTGATAATTCATTAAAGAAAACTAGAGAGAGGGGGAGAGAGAGAGGAAAAGAAAGCGGGTGAGAGGGAGAGAGATAGAAAGAGGGAGAGAGACGGAAAGAGGGAGAGAGAGGGAAAGAAAGAGGGTGAGAGGGAGAGAGATAGAAAGAGGGAGAGAGATAGAAAGAGGGAGAGAGATAGAAAGAGGGTGAGAGAGGGAAAGAAAGAGAGGGAGAGAGATAGAAAGTGGGAGAGAGTTTGAGACAGGAAGAACGGACGAAGAGAGATTGAGTTGATGACTTGTATTAGAACGAATCGGAGAGATGGATTTGAGAAAATAATCAGAGAGAGAGAGAGGGTGTGTGACAGAGAAAGAGAGACAGAGAGAGTGAGAGACAGACAGACAGATAGAGAAAGAGAGAGAGAGACTCTGTGACAGAGAGAAAGGATAAAGAGAGACTGAGGCTGATGAGCGGAGACAGAGCTAGAGAACGAACTGGAGAGATAAACTCGGGGAGATAACCAAAGAGAGAACGTGTGACAAAGATAGGAGAAGAAGAATAAGTGAGAAAGAGGGGCAGAGTGAGAGACTGACAGACTGAATTAGAAATAAAGATGGAAAGAAACGTGTAGAGACACAGAGAGGGGGGGGGGGGCGAAAGTGCCACAGAAATAGAAAAAGAGAAAGAAAGAGAGAAAGAGAGAGAGATTGGACTATGTAAAGAGAAGACAGACTCAGAGAAATGGCGTCAGTCTGTGTGAGAGAAAGAAAGGAAAACGAAAGTAGAAAAAGAAGTGCATCAACAGACAGTGCGTGTATAAGAGTGTATAGATACCTAGAGAGAGAAGTGGGGGGGGTAGATATATATATATATATATATATATATAGAGAGAGAGAGAGAGAGAGGGAGAATCGAAATGAGAATGAGAGAGAGGGGGGAGAGAGAGCGGGGTGGAAGGTCTGGAAGAAGCATTAGTGCAAGTTATCGTTTTAAGTGACACTCGAACATTTTCCCTTGTGAACCGAAGCTTGCCAAACTCCAATATGCCATTATAATATAAATGTGTGTGTGTGTGTGTGTATGTACGACCGTATGATTATGCATGTTTGTGTGTACATATCTGTCTGTGTGTGTGTGTGTGTGTGTGTGTGTGTGTGTGTGTGTGTGTGTGTGTGTGTGTGTGTGAGTCTGGATGTGCGTGTGAGCATGTGCGTGTATTTTCCATTAAATATATTTTATTTTATGCACATATATATATATATATATATATATATATATATATATATATGCGTGTATAATGTGTATATATTACACTCACTGTTTCTTCGTTTCTCCCGGAAGATTCCTCCACTAAGTATTGGAAATAAATTATCACGTCAAAGGGCTGTGTATATATGTATGTATATATATATATATATATATATATATATATATATATATATATATATATATATATATATATATATATATATATATATATATATATTTATACTTATATGTGTGAGTGTGTGAGGGTGTGTGCGTGTGTGTGCATACATACATGTATATATTTACTAATAAAGCTTTTATTTTTTAATCTTTTCATATTACTAGAGTATGACAAATATTCAGAACCAGCAGGAAATATTACACGTAGTTTATATTCCTCCAACATCAGTATTAAGCTGCTAACTTGGGTTCCCTAAAAGCTTTTAAACAAAGGAACACCGTTCCGTCAAAACAAGAACGAAACAACAAAAAAAAAAAGAAAAGAACAAAAAGAAAAAGATCTTAAATGGAGAAAGAGAGAAAGAATAAGTTAAAGGAGGGTGGAGGACAGGGAGAAGAGGCAGGGTGAAAGTGCGAAAGCAAGGGCAACTGTTAGGAAGATAAATCTATGTGTGTGTGTGTGTGTGTGCACGCACAGTTTGCATGCGAGTGTATAAGGCAAACACACACACACACACTCACGCACATAAGCACACACACATATATATTGGTAGGTAGGTGTGTATAGATATGCAAGTATATGCACATATAAGTATATATATATATATATATATATATATATATATATATATATATATATATATATATATATGTGTATGTGTGTATGTATCAGTATATATATATATATGTGTGTGTAGATAGATAGATAGATAGATAGATAGATAGATAGATAGATAGATAGATAGATAGATAGATAGAGGAAGGAGAAAGAAAGGGTGAGAGAGAGAGATAAAAGGTTAGTGTAGAGAGTTCAGATAAAGAGAGAAAATGGTGAGAGAAGAGAGAAGAGAGAAAAATATACCAAGAGAAAGATGATAGAGGGGAGGAAGGGATCGGGTAAGAGAAAGAGATAGATAGATAGAGAGAGAGAGAGAGAGAGAGAGAGAGAGAGAGAGAGAGAGGGAGAGAGAGATTAAGAAAAAGATTAAAAGATAGAATGAAGTTGTGGAGAGTAAAATGACGTGAGGAGAGAATATAATAAAATGTGAAATAAAGAGAAAGGAGAGAAAGAAAGAGTGAATGAAAGAGGACTGACGCAACGAAAAGTTATTAAATATATAAAGGTGGCAGGGGACGGGGAGTGTTGAGGAAAAACACGGAAGAAGAAAAGAATAAGTGAGGTAGAAGTGAAAAAGACCGAGAGAGAGAGAGAAGAGAGAGAGAGAGAGAGAGAGAGAAAGAAAGAGAGAGAGAGAAAGAGAGAGAGAGAGAGAGAGAGGGGGGAGGGAGTAATAGAGGGAAGCAGAGAAAGATAGATAGGAACAGGGCATAGAATGAATTAATCCTGATATTCATTTTACTTGTCTGGAGTAGTCATAGCAGGAATAGTAGTTCCTATGGCGCCTGTGGAGGTGTCCGAGACTGCAGCACTGAGGTTAATCGAAGATCCACAGCTGAAGAAAGGCGCAACACGTCAAGATATCGAGTTCTCCTCAGACCAAACGTTTGCCATAGAACTTTCTCATCTAAAGAGATCCAAAGACCGTGTTATAGTGTTAAACATGGCCTCCTATCCAAATGCAGCAGTTTATTACTTCTCTTAACAATACTAACGACATTCATATTCGCTGTTTTGTTTTATTTGCAATACTGTAATATGAAAATAACAAAACATAAAAACAACCATTGATCAAGCTCCCCCCCCCTCTCTATTTATCACTTTATCTGCTTTACTCTATCTGTCTAACCATCTTTATCTCCGTTTATATTAAACAGAAAGCACAGCACCTAGAATGATCGATGAAATAGCGTCACCAATTTTCCCATTAAAAAACTAAAAATGTTCAAAGATAGACCAACTGGCAACGTCATAATATCACCTAGTCTCCCCCCACACACACATCTTTTTTCCATATCAGAATATTAATTATAATAAACGTGTTTATTAAAAATTAACAATACTGTAGTTTCGATAAAAGGTTAAATAACCGTTCCACATAATCGTATGATAGGCAGACGGCTGTGATTAAAATAAAAAGTAAATATCTCTCTTTATTTAATTTTATTTTTATTACAGTTTTTAAAATAAAGGTCTAGAAATAATTATTTCTTTTTTTTTTCTACATAACCTTTTATCTTATATAGTGTTTCGTTCCCCCACCTCTCTCTCTCTCTCCCTCTCTCTCTCTCTGTCTCTCTCTCTCTTTCTCTCTCTCTCTCTCTCTCTCTCGTCCTCTCTTTCTATCAAAAATTGAGATTGGTTTTAAATACTTCATTTAGCGTCTCTGCACGTAATTTCAAAGAATTTAATTCAATTAATGCAATGTCAGAATGGTCTCTCGACTGATTTCATTTTCTAATGACCGCTTTAACCTGATTGATATTTTTCATTCATTTAGGAGAGTGAGGTGAAGGTGGGGGGTATCGATAGAGGTGTGAACAGGTCAATATACGATAGACAGGGAACTGCCGTAGCCGTGTGATTAGAAAGATTGCAGCAAAATCATTTGGTTCCAGAATCCATTTTTGGTAAATGTTCTTACTGTGACTTTGGCTTTTCCCACACCTTGTAAGCGCTTTTTTTCCTTATCCCGTTTTATCTTTGCTTCTTTCTTTTTTTTTTTAGCTTCGAGATTCATAAGGCCAATGCCCTGGTTTCCAAAGAATATAAGAGGCCAGGGTCACAGCATTTCCGTGAACGATACGGCGATGCGTTTCAGGGTTCAAGGCCAACAATTCTGTGGCGGGGGGATGAATATATTACTTAATCCCCAGTATTTGACTGGTACATTGTTTAATCCCGGAGGGATAAAATGCAAACATGACCTCGGTGGGATTTGAGCTCAGAACGTAAAGAGTCGAAGGAAATACCGTTGAGCGTTTTGCCCGTTGTGCTAACGATTCTGCCAGCTCGCAGCCTTTGTGAGTGAGATTACAGAGTCAAAAACTACTTGCAAAGCCATCACAATAACTTATAGCCAAGCCATGACTCGATTTAAAACTACCATCAGACTCTTGAAGGTCTTTAGCAGTATCCAACCCTTTGCAAGCAATTAGGCTAAGCCTCTGGCTTGAGAATAACAATCTCTACCACCATCCTGATCAGTAGAGACTTTACAAAAAAATGTTATGAATTCTGTTCTTTTTCTCATGAGTTAACCCAAAGGGTAAAGGACCCCTTTGGTCATGTATGACCATGGAATTGAAACTAGAAAGTTCCCCTCCGAAGCACAAGTTCAGTCAAGGTTGTTTATGGAAGACCAGCAGTCGCCCTTGCATACCAGTCTCCCCTCTCCGCGCCACCGATGTTATCCAAAGGGAAAGCAAAAGCAAAGGGGCCGATACGGCTTGGCACGTCGCAACTCATTTCTACAGCTGAGTGAACTTGAGCAACGTGAAATAAAGAGACTTGCTCAAGAACACAGCCCGGTCAAGACCCTGATACAAAAGATGCGGATAGCTTCAAGTTTTACAGTGTAATTAGTTAATAAACAACTAGAAACACTGCTGCAGAGAGTACCTGGGTTTTCTAGAGGAATTGATATGAGATTTGTGCTATTAAATTGTGCAAAGGCGAGCTTGTTGAGAGAAAAATTAATTAACAACAGTAATGTTAAATTAAATAAAGATATATTACAGAGTCATAGCAAACACAGGCTCACAAGTGCATAGAAACCAATGAATTAGACAGATTGCAACTAAGAAATGAAAGAAATGTCTGCGATGGAATATTAGATTAATACTTTGAACAGAACTAAATGCAAAAGATAAAGTAATTAGGTATCAGCACTCTAGGAGTCCCATCGATAACACGTAGTGATTATATTCTGAGATAATAATTGATTACTTTTAGAATACACCACGTACAATATGGCAGAGAAGAGTATATAGTCTTCGAATGCAAGGAAGTGGGAGCTTGTAAATAGAAAACTGTTACAAGATATTTTCCATATGATTGCCGAAATATCTAGTAACGAACAATGGCAAACTCATGTCTACAAAATAGAAATAAACCAGGAAACTTTCCGTCTGTAAGGAAACGAATAAAAATAGGATAAAGGCTGAGCTAACAGACAGAACTGAGGGGATAGGAGAAACTATGAATATTGTTAAAAACTAAAAACTAAGTTGTGAATGGCGCTAAATGGTAAAACGATGGAAAGAAGAGGTTTTTATTACAGATTACGGGAACAACGTGGGAATAGATGAAGAAAAAACGTATCAAGAATGGTTGAGGAGCGCTGGACCGAAAGCTGTGGCTAAAGAAATGCTGGTTGCGACACAGCATAAATGTTTCCACAAGAGAGATCGAAACATATGTGCAGAATGCAATAAGTAATTTGAGATTGTGGCAGTTGAGGGTAAACAACTTATTACATTGTTTCTGCTTGCCCAGTCCTTGCCCAGTCCTAGCCGAGAGACCAAGGGCTTACGAACACTGGGGACTATGAAAGCCTTTTTTTTAATATCTACTGAAAGAGGTGTTATGAAAATACAATACAAAAGTTATCAGACATTATAAAGCGGCTGTATTCTAGGACAGCCGATCGACATAAGCATGAAGATCAAGACAAATCGACTGGATATTGTTGCAAAATAGCACCATGAAAGGAATTGCATTCTGGTTGATGCATCAGTCCAAATAAGCGACAGTTTATCTCTGAAAGAAATGGAGGAATTGTCCAAATATAAACATCTGAAGATTAAAAACAGAAAGAAGCTTTATATTAATAGGTGCCTTGGGAATGGTCAAAAAAGTATGCAGACAAATACCAAAAACCTTACAATGCACAAATAAGTACGACATGCAAACAATAATTACACTACTAAGAAGTGTACATTTATTAGGTAGAGTCTTGTCAATGCAATCGAAGGTACAAAAGCGTAGCAAAACATTGCACCAGCCTAGAGAGCACGGTGACAGACGATTGGGTACGCAGTAAAAAAAAAAACCGCCAAATGAAAATACATTTATTGAACAAATAATAATCCTTTTACTGGCCAAAAGTATTCAAAGGTGTATTACAACAGTAAAAGAACGACGACAACGATGATAATAATAATAATAATAATAATAATAATAATAATAATAATAATAATAATAATAATAATAATAATAATAATAATAATAATAATAATAATGATCATCTCAAGTACAAGACAAAACGTGAAACTAACCAACATTCAATAATACCTTTTAATAATAAATGGATATAATAATAATAATAATAATAATAATAATAATAATAATAATAATAATAATAATAATAATGGTAATAATGGTGGTGGTGTGGAGGCGCAATGGCCCAGTGGTTAGGACAGTGGACTCACGGTTTCAATTCCCAGACCGGGCGTTGTGTGTGTGTTGTGTTTATTGAGTGAAAACACCTAAAGCTCCACGAGGCTCCGGCAGGAAGGGGTGGCGACCTCTGTTGTACTTTTTCGCCCCAACTTTCTCTCATTCTTTCTTCCTGTTTCTTGAGTAACGCTGCGATGGACTGGCGTCCCGTCCAGCTGGTGGGGGGGGACACACATACGCCATAGAAACGGGGAAACCGGGTTCAAATATGACATATATACATACATACATACATAATATATTTATACATACATACATATATGGTGGTTGTCTGCTCCCTATGTGTATCTACACTTTAGATCCACCATGGCGTTTTTTTAAACCAGTCAATATATTGAAAAAACAACCATATAGATTGCATATCTGATTTGAACCACCAACAGCTGCAGTTACGTTCTGATCTTTGTCGATCTTAAAATGTCTTTGAGGCCTCCATTAGATGTGTAAACATTATGGTATACATTGAACGATGTGCACAGATATAAAGGCAGAATAGTTGGTGGAGGTTCGATCTATCATGGGTCCTCAAATGAGATTTGAGCCCAGCAAAAGAAAGGCATTGTCTGTTACAAACTGCAAGTGACTGAGCATTCCAACAGACACGCGTACCTTTTACACAGGTCTCAGGGAGCTTCGGTCTGACAGAGTGTGACAAGGCTAGCCCTTTGAAATACAGGTACAACTCATTTTTGCCAGCGGAATGGACTGGAGCTGCGTGAAATAAAGTTGCTTGCTCAAGGACAGGAGTTGCTGGGTAACGAACTCACGTCCTTACGATCATGAGTCGAATACCCTAACAACTAAACCAAGCGCCTTCATCCGTTCACTCATATACATACGTTTGCTGCTGAGAGCCCCCTTCGGTAATGATTGACCATGGGATTGCACCTAGAAAGTTACCCTCCGAGGCACGAGTCCGGGCAAGGTTGTTTATGGAAGACCCCGCCACCAGTGTTTTCCAAGGGAAAGGCAAAGGCCGATACAGCTTGGCAACAGTGATGTCACAATATACATACATACATACATACATACATACATACATACATACATACATACATACATACATACACGTGCGTACTACAGTGTGTCATGAGGAAGATTTAGTTACTATTTCTCTCTGGTTTGAGTAGCTATCACTTTTCCGTTGACTCCTACATACAAATATATATAAGACGGTAGGGTGTGAGATGGTGGAGGTCTTGGCTGCTACATCTATCAGGTCGAACGGCCACGTTAAAGATCTCCTTCGCTGGTTCCATGTGACCAGTAAATTCACTTGCTGGCAATCAATTGGAATCAAATCAAATATTATAAAAAGACAAAAACAATTTTCCGTTGTATTCAAGATAATTCCAGTGTTTAGCGATTGCTGCGACATGGTAATTTTACACACCAAAACAACGTCTAAGACCCACCCCCACTGTGTTTCTTAGTCGTTGCGTTTTTGAAGGATATATTTTGTGGGGAATTTTTGCAAAATTTTTTTATGTTGCGTTGAAGGAAAAAAAATACAAAAACTCACAAACCGTCATCGAGAGTGTGACGTACAAGCGAGGTGAAGAAGAAAAACTACAAATCTAAATATTAGGGAATTTTCTAATTATATTTTATTATTTTCATAGGAAGGGAGCTTCAATTATATTGTTTATTTTTTTATGCGTTTTAAGGGAATTTTTTTTTCAGGAATTTTTTTTCTTGGGTTTGTGAGCACGTGTGTGTGTGTGTGTGTGTGTGTGTGTGTGTGTGTGTGTGTGTGTGTGTGTGTGGTGAAGTGTCGGTCGTTTTATGGCAAATGGAATATTTCGATTTTGATTCTTGATGTTTTGGTGGGGGTGTTTGTTTTTTGTAATTATGAATCGTTCTTTATTTTATCTTTTTTGTATATATCGATTATCAACTTTCTGATTGTCAACTCTACACACTTTCACACTCCACCAAGGAACCATACATCGATGGTTCACACACGTACACACACACACAGACACAGACACACAGAGACACAGACACACAGAGACACAGACACACAGAGACACAGACACACAGACACACAGACACACAGACACACACAAACATACATACATACATACAAACATACATTCGTTCATATATCATGGACATACACACATTGACACGCAACTCGTACGTTCACATATACACACCCATCACAAGCAAATGTGTGTGCGCGTGTATAAATGTGTATTTGCATATGCGTGTATATATGTATATATATGTATGCGTGTGTGTAATCACTAGTTTTTGCTATTGTCTTTTTTTTAGTAAAACATATCAATTTTGGTGTGTGGCGACATTAAATGCTGAAATTGTAGTCCTGCCTCACATTGTCATATCATTATTGTTAACAACGACCTTGGCAAGAAGCGAAGGTTACAGCTGGTAACGGTGGATTTATGTTCGGGGTAGTGGACTTTGTTAATGTAAGGGAAGCGGGGTAATGGTGACGATGGTGGGGGTGGTCGGAGTTGTGGCATTGGTGGTGGTAGTGGTAGGGTTGAGTGTGGTCGTCACATCAAATTTTGATGACAATCGGTAATAACTAGGGATTTCGTGGTGGATACTTCGCCAACAACAAAAATAATTTAAAAAAAAATTTTTTTTTTTTTTTTAAAAGGACAAATCTTTGCCAAAACGCATTCGATGAGAAATAATTTCATAATAACAGTAATAATATCGGTAACGACGACGACGATGATGATGATGATGATGATGATGGTAAGGAGGAAAATGACGAAGATGGCGATGATGATAATGATAATGATGGTGATGGTGATGGTGATGATGGTGGAAGAGAAGGATCATTCTGTTTGCTTCAAGAACAAAACAAAGAACCACAAACACAACAGTTTAAGA
>NC_142948.1:29176928-29191928 GCF_046866305.1 Octopus bimaculoides | reverse complement strand
GCCCTAGCAATAACTAAACCAAGCTTATTATTTACTTTAAAACAACACCAATTTATTCCTGCATCTGTGAATGAAAATATATGTGAATATGGCAATGGAAAATGCAAATGAAAATCGAAAGCAATAAAATCCGCTTTTTATTAATTCCTATAATTCAATGTTTTTTTTTTTTTTTGTTTTTTTTTTGTATTTATTTCTTTAGTCTTTTTTTTTTTTTTTCTTGGTAAAAAAAATGAATAGAAGCTTTTATTATTTAGAATGGTCTATGAATTGGGCAAAATCATTGAGTTGAAGCATTTGAAAAACCTAGCTGAAAGTAAGATGGTGGAGTTGGGGGTTTTCTATTAATAGAGATTTATGAAGACAATAGTAAGAAAATTATGTAGATTCGGCAACTAATTCTAGAAGACTAATATATGAATAGAGAATTCCTTTCGCCTCGAGCCGGTGTTTTGAAGGAAATCGGTGAAATGAAAATTAATAGTCTTGAGAGAAACTTCATATTGGTTTTAAATTTTGACACGATACCATGAATTTCGGGGGTAGGTGAGTCGATTGCATCAAGCCCACTGTGGCACCCATTTTATCGAAGGGTGAAAGGGATTGTCAACCTCCGTGGAATTTGAACTCGGATCGTAAAGACGGACGAAATGCCGCTAAGCATTTTGCCCGGCATGTTAACGATTCTGCTAGCTCACCGCATTAAAGAATTTTCATATTTAAATGAAATTGTTATTTGGTATATTGGTTTCAAATTTTGGCACAAGGCCAGGAATTTGTGTTGGGGAGGGAGCTAGTCGATTATATCGATTCCAGGTTTCAACTGGTACTTAAATTATCGAACCCCGAAAGGATGAAATGCAAAGTCGACCTCGGCATAATTTGAAACCAGAACGTGCAGACAGACAAAATGCCGCTAAGCACTTTGCTCGAAGTGCTAACGATTCTGCCAGCTCGCCGTCTTATAAGTGACAAATATTCTTTTCTACTCTAGGCATAAAGCCCGAACTTTTGGGGGAGACGCCAGTCGATTAGATCGACCCCAGTACGCAACTGATACTTAGTTTATAGACCCCGAAATGATAAAAGGCAAAGTCGACTTCGGCGGAATATGAACTCAAAACGCAAAGACAGACGAAATACCGCTAAGCATTTGGCCCGGCGTGCTGACGTTTCTGCCAGTTCCCCACCTTGTAAGTGACAATTACTAATTGATTTTCGATGTCGTTGTTATTATTATTATTATTAATGACATACATATATATATATATATATATATACTCAAATACCCAAAATTTCAAGGAGTTCCTGCCTTAAAAACAGGAACTAAACCACAGTTATTTTGTGTTCTTTGCTACATTGGTTTCTATTAACCCATTTATTCTATCCGAAGAATTTTTATTCATTAAAATAGAAGAAATACACATAATTATATATATATATATATATATATACATATTTGTATATATATATATATATATATATATATATATATATATATATATATATATATATATATATATATATATATATATATATATATATATATATATATATATGTATGTATATATATATATATATATATATATATATATATATATATATATATATATATATATGAAGGGCTGCTTTCAGTTTCCGGCTACCAAATCTCCTCACAAGGAGGATAAGGTAGAAGACACTTACTCAAGGTGCCATGCAGTGGGACTGAACACGGGACCATGTGGTTGGGATGCAAGCTTCTTACCATACAGCCACTCCTGCACCTCTCTCTCTCTCTCTCTCTCTCTCTCTATATATATATATATATATATATATATATATATATATATATATATATATATATATATATATATATATGCATACATTCATATATATATATATATATATATATATATATATATATATACGCACTCATACTCTCTCTCTCTCTCTCTCTCTCTCTCTCTCTCTCTCTCTCTCTCTCTCTCTTCCACTCTCACTCGTCCCCACCACACACGAATTGCCTACCCTTGCTGACCCACTACTTTCCGGAATATTTTTGAGCGCAAAGCTTGTGAAAAACACGAAAATCAATCTTCTCCCCAAGATGTCTTCACTATATATATATTAAGAATAAAATTTTATTCTAATTTTGTTTTATTTGCGCAGATCACTTTTAAACCTGAAAAACTAAGTGTTCATGATGCCAATTGAAAAATTCAATTTTTCATTGTTCTCGTTAATCTAAAGTATTTTGGGAAAAAGTAATTAATAAGATTGTTATTGTACGTGTTTTCTGATAAAACGGAATTCGAACGTTTCTCCTCAAAATAGCAAAATTATCCTCGTTCTATTGTTCTATTGTTCTTTTAATTTCGAGTTAATCATTAAGAAACGAAAAAGAAAAACCCAAAAAAAGTAGAAAAATCTATTCTGTTTTAAGATACTCACATTTTCTGGTCTGCTGTGTGCGTGTGTGTGTGTGTGTGTGTATGTGTGTGTGTGTGTGTGTGTGTGTGTGTGTGTGTGTGAGTGAATAGATAGATAAATCGACAGATAGATATATCTATACGCATATGTATCTACACACACACACACACACACACATATATACATACAGGCGTGGCTGTGTGCTACCACTGCGTGGAACCTTGAGCAAGTGTTTTCTGTTATAGCCTCGGGCTCACCAAAGGCTTCTGAGTGGATTTGGTAAGCGGAAACTGAAAGAAGCCCGTCGTATATATAATGTGCGTGTCTTTGTGCTTGTGTTTGCACCGCTTCCCTCCATCACCACTTGATAACCGGCGTTTGTGTGCTTATGTTCCCGCAACGTAGCGGTTCGGTAAAAGAGACCGGTATAGAATAAGTACTAGGTTTAAAATGGGTAAGTAGTGGAAACGATTTGTTCGACTAAAAGCTTCCGAGACGGTGCTCACACATGGCCGCAGTCACATGATTGAGACAAGTAAAAGGATAAAAAATATCATATGCATCATACATACATACATACATATACAGATGCATATATATATATATATATATATATATATATATATATATATATATATATATATATATATATAATAAGCAACAAGGATATCCAAAGGTAATGCAGTACGATCGTTTCATGCGACTCCATTTCATTGAGCAAGGCAAACATTACAACAAATATAAAATGTAGAGCAATCTTCAGCTGCGCAAAGACATAAAGTTTAATGAAATTACATTTGAACAGAAGAACATATTTTTATGGTTAAATCTGAACTCTCCAAGTCTTTGTATTTGTGCAGCTGAAGATTGCTCTACATTTTATATTTGATGTAAATGTTTGCATTGCTTAAATAAATGGAGTCGCATGAAACGATCGTACTGCAAAACCTTTGGATATCCTTGTTGCTTATTTTGATTTTAATCACCTTATTTTGAAACTGTATGGATAATACCATCCTAAATTCTGGCGCCTAAACTTAAGTACCATATTCATCTGAATCTATATATGTATATATATATATATATATATATATATATATATACCATACTAAATTCTGGTGTCTAAACTTAAGTACCATATTCATCTGAATCTATATATGTATATATATATTAAGGCTACAAGTGCTTTTTGAAAACTTGGCCATCGTTTGTGGGATGAACACGATCTCAATCTAAAAGTGAAAGTAAGTCTATACAAATTTCGTATTTTGAGCACACTTTTGTACGGGGTTAAATCTCTTTCTCTTTCTCTCTCTCACACACACATACAAACACACCTAGGCACACACATACATACACCTGCATGCACACATACATACACACGCATGCACACATACATACATGCATACATACATACATTTGTATATGTTTGAAAAGTTTAATCGAAAGCACTCGGAAAAAACTTCTCAAAAAGAGTTAGTAACATCCTGATAAAACATTTTATAAATTTTTTGAAAAGATAATTTTTTTTAAATAATTTTTTTTTTTAAATCCCCTTTATACTTAAAAAACTGTATTAAGTAACTTTTCATAAATACTTCCAAATATGTGTGTGTGTGTGTGTGTGTGTTTGTGCGCGTGCGTGTGTGTATAGATAGATAGATAGATAGATAGATAGATAGATAGATAGATAGATAGATAGATACGCATATATTTATATGTACACATATTTGTGTGTTTGTGTGTATAGATAGATAGATACATATGCATATATGTATATATACACATATTTGTGTGTGTGTATAGATCGATAGATAGATAGATAGATAGATAGATAGATAGATAGATAGATAGATAGATAGATATATATAGAGAGAGAGCGAGAGAGAGATATGCATATATGTATATATACACATATATTTGTGTGTGTCTCTATCTGTTCTCGTTTATATATGAAGATAAGTGAGTTATCAGCGGTGGTGGTGGTGTCGGCAGCGGTGGCGACGCCGATGATAGTGCTATTGGTGGCACTGGTAATAGTGATGATTATTACTGTGATTGTATTGCTATCTGTGGTGGTGGTGGTATTAAGGAATAGTTGTTTTTTTAATGTTTTTTTGTCTCCTATCCCACAGAAGTGTTTTCGTTGCTCTCTGGATGACTTTAGAAAAAATATATTGATATTTTCCAAGACTTGAAATGACAATTTCAATTGACAACATCCAATTTCTATTTCCTTATTTTTTTATTTTTTTTCCACCTTTCCTTCAAACAACGCTAAATGGTTGTCGTCCAAACTGCTAAAATCGTGAAGTGGTTTAAGTTTAGGCTAATTCTATCCTTGTAATTATTTAACCGCATCCTATAACCAGTAGAAGGATTTTCTCTGTTTCGTTCATAGCACCAAAATAAATCTTGATTTAATTGGAAACATCAAGTGAAGTGATCGGAATATTTACGACGTAATCGATAGCTTACTGTGTTAATAATGTTTTAGCTATTGTTTTGTAATCGTTCGCATCAACCATGATCAACGAAGCGGTGTTCCTCGTATTGAGAACTTTTGTTTTTATTATCCAAACTGAAGAACGCTTAAGTAGTTCAGTTAAATTTGATGATTTTTTTTTTCTGTCTCTCTGACACTAATATTAGAGACAGCAGCCAGTTACGGTCCGACACTGAGTCACGTCACCGAAATATAAAAAATACCCGAAAATTTTCAAATGCGTTTTATTGCACATTTACATACGTCTGTCCGTATGGCGTCGCCATCAACAATATGCTTGTGCATGAGCATCTATATATGTATAAATGTAAAACGGTTATGTACCTTCTGGATGTAGGTATACATACTGCGTGCATGTGCGTGTATGCATGTGTGTACGTGTAAACATACATATATGAATATATATAAAGATATACATACATACATACATACATATATATATATATATATATATATATATATATATATATATATATATATATATATATATATATATATATATATATATATATATATATATATATACGCACAAACAAACGCACAGACACGCACATATATATAATATCCTTCTGCATACATGCGTGAATGTGTGTATGTGCGTAGGTACGTACATATAAGTATGTATGTACGTATATACTATGTATGTATATATATATATGTTCTTTTATATGTTTCAGCCCAAAGGCTCTGACCATTCCATACAAAAATAAATATATGCGTGTGTGTGTATAGAGAGAGAAAGGTATGTATATATATATATATATATATATATAAGTGTGTGTATGTGTGTACATATATACTTATGTTCATGCTTGTGTGTATGCATGCATGTACGTATGAATGTATGCACGTGTGCATACATGCATGCATTTATGTACGTACGTGCGTATCCAATATGCATGTATGTATATGAAGAACTGTGTGGAGAAAGAGAGAGAGCGAGCGATGTTAGAAGCGACGAGCGAGAAGAGAATAGCTAAGGTGTAAAGTATATATATGCGGAAAAACAACGGCGGAATATAAGACGTGGTAAGAAACGGAATGTTAAGAGAGCTGCTTCGTAATATTAAAAGACGACCAAGGCGAGATGGAGAAGGAGAAGATGGAGACGAAGTGGAAAGGGAAAGACGCTGGTCTTTATCATTATTATTATTATTATTATTATTGACGGGGGAAAAAATGGAGGTTGATTCTTGATTGAATGGGAACGTGAAGGAGCAATAGGTGGAGTAGGTGAACTCAAAAGACGACGAAATACTTCAAGTGCACCATCAAGTGTTCCGACGGCGGCGGCGGCGGCGGTGACTGTGACGGCGGCAGCGGTGGCAGCGGCGGCGGCGGTGAGCTGGGGTGGTGGTGGTGGTAGGCAAGTGTGTTGCGTATGATGTATATGTGGATTGGGTGGTGGACTGGGTGCTGGGGCGGGGGGCGGGGGTAGGTGAGGGTGATGAAGTAAAAACAAAGGGAAGTAATTAAGAATGCAAAAAGGGGTGAAAAAGATTAAGCAAGTTATTCATCTCGTTTCTTCTCATTTACATTTACCGTTCCTCTCTGTTGAACCTTTCTTTTCTTTGACGAAAATTTCTTTTTTCCTTTAATCTTCATATATTTTTCATTTCTTTTTCTTCGTTTTTTTTGTTATTATTGTTTTTTATTATATCCGTTTAAATTTCTTCTTATTTTCGTCATTTTCATTTCCCACCTCTTTGTGCATTTTTTTTTTTGTTTTTATTTATCAATTTAACCGATGATTTTTATACCTCTTCTCTCCTCCTCTTCCACCCGTTTATATCTTTTCTCTCTTTTCCTTTCTTTTCTCTCTCTCTCTCCCACCCTCCTCTTCTCTCCTTTCCTCACTCTCTCTCTCTTCTTCTCTTCTCTTTTCTCTCCTTCTCTTCTCTCTCCTCTTCCTGTACTTCCCTCTTATCCCTTATCTTGTCCTCTCTATCTCTCTATCTCTTATCCCCTACCTTATCTTCTCTATCTCACCTACTCTCCTCCTCTCTCTCTCTCTCTCTTTCTCACTCCTTCTTTCCTTCTTTTCTCTTTTCCTCTTCTTCTCTCTTTTCCCCACTCAAACTCTCTCTCCTCTTCTCTCTTCCTCCTCTCTCTATTCTTCACTTAACTTCTCCTATTCCCTCTTTCTCTTCCTCCCTCTCTATTCCCCACTCAACCTCTCTCTTTTTCTCATCTCACCTCTCTTCCTCTCTCTCTATTCCCCACTCAACCTCTCTCTCCTTCTCTCCTTCTCTTCTCTCTTCTCTTTTCCTCTTCCTCACCCTCTTCCTCACTCAACCACTTCCCCCTTATCTCCAGCGAATCCTTTCTTCTCTCAAATCCTAATTTATATTTCTTTCTTAATTTATTCTTCTTTCTTCCATTGATTGATGTTTTGTTCGCTACACCCACCTCTCCCTTCTCCCCCTTCCCACTTTTCAACCATTTCCCCTCCCCCTTTCCCTCCCTTCTACCCTCTTTTCAACCATCTCCCCCCACCACCACACTTCACCTCTTATATTCTACACCATAAACAACCTTAACATTTTCTTAAACCTTATTTCTCCCATCTTGTAATGTTTATTAGTTTTCCTTCCGCTGCGATTCTGTAAATTACTACGTCGTCGTTGTTGTTGTTGTTGTTGTTATTGTTGCTGTTGTTGTTATTGTTTGTTTGTTTTTTCATACATTTATTGTTTTTATTGTGTATGTTTTTCAAATTTTTTTTTTTTGGCGCATTGTTTAATAGCTCACCTCTAACCAACTATATCAACACAAACAACAACAACAACAACAACAACAATAACAACAACAACAAGTCCCTATATCCTATTATATGCTCACACTACCTCTGGCACCAACACTGCTAAAATTCACGTTTCAATCACACATGCACAAACTAATACGCAAACACAAACACACATATTCACACACGTCAACCACAGAACCAACGAACCAACCGACTGAGTAGTCAGCCAGCCAACCAGCCGTCTAATCGAACATGTAATCCACCACCTGCCGCAATTTGTTCTCAGCACCTTTCATTTCGCTGTGTGTGGTGTTTTTATTTTATTAGTTCAATAAAATAGCTGTCGTCCACCGAATTCGTTCACCGCAACAGAACATTGCGCAGTAAATTACGTTCTATTGCCATGGTGAAACCGTCAGTTTTAACTCCGCTTTCGCTAACGTTTTACAGCGCATCAACAAAGGATAGGGCGTTATGTGAGACTTCAAAATCTAATTTGCTGTTTTTTCGTTATCAGCAATATGATCTTGTCTCAATTCCATTCTCTCCAATTGGCAGTCAACTTGTTTGCATAATCCTCTCGTCTGTTTCCAGTCATTTTTATATTCTACAATCTTTCTGTCACTTATTTGTTTTTATTATACCCCTGTCTGCTTTCGCACAACTTTTATCATACAATCTTTATGTCAATTATTTTATCTGTAATATTATCCAGCCTACTTTCAGTCATTCCCCCCCCCCCCGCTTCTATACTATCTTTCTGCTAAACATTTTCTACGTAGCATGCTCTCGTTTGACCACGCTCATATTTTTTTCCTACAATCTATCTGTCAATCATTTTATTTGCATAATTCTGTCGTCTGCCCTCATTCATTTTTCACTTGCACTATCTTTTTGTCAGCCATTTTCTCTATAACATCATACCGTCTGTCTTATTTTATTTAATCAACAATTTTTCTTCAACACTATCTATCCGATATTTTATTATTTTTATTATACTTTATACTCTCATGTTAATTTAATGTACTTTTACATCACTCCTTTTCGTCTGTATTATCCTTTCATTTAATTTTTCAGGGAGCTATGTGTTTTCTTTCTTAGATCAGTTTTCTTTTTCCTTTTCAATGGTTTTACTAAAGGGAATAATTCGAATATCGAATCTTAATTAATAGTGTTCCTGTTTTGAATTTTACCAACTAACTTTATCAAATATTACTTCGATATTTATATATACGATATTAATATATATGTTTGTGTGTGAGTATGATATTAATATAACTCGAATGTTCATAGCTTACCCATCGTTAATGTTTATTTGTTTGTTTTTCCTTATTTTCTTCTTACATTCAATGCTTTCCAAATTCCCAAACTTCCAAGTCCAATATTAATACTACTTGAAACTATTTATTACAGCTTTCCTTCGACATCAGATCTAACTTTCAAATACACTTCCGCCAAATCGCATTTCTTCATCATTTCTTGTCTAAAATCAAAACGGGGCTGGTTTTCAATAATACTTCTCGGCTGGTGCTGAAGTACATCTCTAAAACAAGTTACCTTGAAAAACATAATCCTCCGTTATTCAATCTTCTACTATAGCCACGGGCTGACAAAAGCCTAAAGCCTAATGCCTTATGAGTGTAGTTCGTTGGTGGATACTGAAAAAAGTCCGTCGTGTATATACGAGGGTGAGTCAAAAAGTAATGCCATTTTGTTTAGGACAGGTATTATTTACCAACACAAGAACGTGTATCATACGTCAAAATGAAGCTGGTCCTCTGTGGATCACATCTCTACTTCTCAACATAGTCACCGTTTCTGTCAATAGCAATGTTCCGCATTCGAATGAGAGCATGTATCTCTGCCCCGTAAAATTCTGTTGGACTGTTCTTTGGGCCACTTTTTCACTACAGTTTTCACTTCCTCGTCACTGGAATAATGTTTGCTTCTCAAACCCTCTTTAATAGGGCCGAAGAGATGATAGTTCAGTCACGGTGATAGTCTGCGACCACTTCGACTCCTGATGAGTGGCATACAGTGCAGACAATGTTCAGACAATGTCTGGAGGGAGAGTGTGCTAGTGTACAGTACATACTTTTCACCACTATACACAAATCATTTGTGCAGCTCGTTCGGCAAAATCTGAATGCTTGCACGTCATCTACGTCGGGAGAATCTATCATACATATATACATACAAATATACATACATATATATATATATATATATATATATATACAAATAGATCTCGAACGCAGTAAAGTTGTGAAAGCAGCAGATCTGTTGTTTTCTGTTGTTTTCAAGGCTATACAGCGTTCGAAATTTACTTTCTTGTTTTTAAAATACCAAACATATTCGACGTTTCTGAAGTTTGTTTATAAAATGTCATATATATATATATATATATATATATATATATATATATATATATATATTAGTACTTCTGTAAAACTTGTAAATGAAATATATTATCGCTTTACATCCAAGCATGGTGTTGTTTAATGCCCGATAGGTCTGCTTAATTTTCAAATTAAGATAATCAATGAAAGAAGTCTATCACCCTGTCTATATAAATAAACATATATACAAACATACATACATATATATATGTGTTTGTGCGTGTCTGTATATCTATCTATCTATATATATATATATATATATATATATATATATATATATATATATATATATATATATATATATATATATATATATATATATATATGCATGTGTGTGCGCGCAAGCAAACGTAAACAGACAATGTTAGCAGAATGTGTTTACATGATATATCTATGTAATTCAGTAAGTACACTTTTATTACGCTACTCGGATATAATTCATATATATATATATATATGTATGTATGTATATATATATATATATATATATATATATATATATATATATATATATATATATATATATATATATATATATGTATGTGTGTGTGTGTGTGTGTGTGTAAATATATATGTATGTATGTATATTCTCCAATTGCAAGTCCGCCATTTTGTGCGGTGTTTGTTTCTTCAATTTCTTCCATCTTGGTTTTGTTTCCACCCATTTTCTCTTCGCTCATATTTAAAATGTTTTCTTCTTCTTCTTCTTCTTCTTCTTCTTCTTCTTCTTCTTCTTCTTCTTCTTCTTCTTCTTCTTCTTCTTCTTCTTCTTCTTTATTTCTTCATCTTCTTCTTTATTTCTTATTCGTTTCAAGCCAATTTAGGAAAAGCAATAATCAGGAGAACTAATTGTCAAAAATTCTTAGAAGATAACGAAATAAATAAATAAATAAATCATTTGTCGGTGTGTAACAAAGGCACTCTATGCTGGCTTCACTGAATAGCAGCTCGAAATTAACTTCACTAGAGCACAAATTTGTTCTAATGTAATCAATCACTCACTCACTCAGCCTCTCTTTCTCTATACCGTCTCTATACCTCTCTCTTTTTCTCCCTTTCTTCCACTCTATTTATCTGCCTATCAATCTATCTCTTTCAATCTATCTCTTTCACTTACACTTTCATTACGTATAGTTTCTATGACAGATTTAAGAGAAATAGCGAGAGAGCGAGAGAAAGAAAGCAGTCGATGACAGAAAGGGGGTAAAAGAGACTGAAATAGAAGAAGGAGAGATGGTAATTCAGGGTGAGAATAAGAGATTGAGAAAGACAGAGAGAGAGAGAGACAGAGAGCAAAGCGTTCCGACAAGAAATAATGTGTGTAACTAAGTAAATTAACTAACGAAAACAGCAGCCAGGATGTTGGTTTCTTGAGCAGCTGACGAACTGGAAACTTAAAGCCTTGGGTTCAAGTTGTGAAGAGTCTTCTTTCGATAGATTTACGAAATCTTCAATATTTTTACCACTTGGTTTATTCAATTACACGCAGACACCATATAAGCACGCTTAAGCTACGTATGTATGTCGTTATACATACATACATACATACATACATACATACATATATATATATATATATATATATATATATATATATATATATATTTATATATATATATACTCACGTATATATATGTGTGTGTATATATGTATTTATATGCATATGCATATATGTATATATATGCATACACACATACTTATATATGCATATACATATGCATATATATATATCTATATATACATACGTGCATACATGCATACATGCATAGAGGAAAGTATGTATGTATATATATATATATATATATATATATATATATATATATGTATGTATGCATGTATATATATATATATGTATATATATATATATATATATATATATATATATATATATATATATATATATAAATATTTGTATATATATATATATATGTATATATATATATATATATATATATATATATATATACATATACATACATATGCATATGCATAGATACTCATGTACGTACACATATATATATGCATATGTATAGGTGTGTGTTTGTGTATGTATGCTTGTGTGAGTATGCGTTTGTGTATATGTTTGTTTGTGTGCATGTGTGTGTGTGTGTGTGTGTGTGTGTGTGTGTGTGTGTGTGTGCTTCTAAGTGCAGACGTGGGGGTCGAGTTAAGGCGTCCGCTTCGCAACCGCACAGTTTCCGGTTCAGTGTCTTTCGAGTTGAGCCTCGAGCAGACAATTGGTTCCTGAATGAAATTTGCTAAACGGAAGCAGCCTGTGTCTCGAGATGTGTCGATGGCTGTAACCTATGCCTGTGAGTTCGTGTGCTTATGTGTTTACGCGTCTGTTCACGTTGACACCGTTTTGAAACCGGGTGATATTTGCTTATGTTCTAACAATTAGTGATTTGATTGAGATCGATAAAATCCAGACTTAAAAACAAGTTCTGAGGTCAATATTATTAACTAAAAACCTTGAAAACGTCACACACACACACACACACACACACACACACACACACACACACACACACACACACACACACATACCAACACACGCTCGCTGAAACATGCATGTGAATGAGTGTGTCTGTGCGTGTGAGTGTGTATATGTGTTTGTGTGTGCGTGCGTGCGTGCGTGCGTGCGTGTTTTGTGTGTATGTATGTATGTATGTATGTATGTATGTACGTATGTACGTATGTACTTATGAACGTATTATATATGTATGTATGTATGTACGTACGTGTGTATGTATATACATATATGTATATATGTATGTATATATGTTTGTACGTACGTATGTATGTATATATGTATATATATATATATATATATATATATATATATATATATATGTATGTATGTATATGTATGTATATGTATGTATATGCATGTATGTAAGTATGTATGCGCCTGCGTATGTATGTACGTAGTACGTATGTATGTATAGTGTGCGTGTGTGTGTATGTATGTATGTATGTGAGTGCTTCGTTGTTGTCGAAATAGCGACCCCATACTCTTTGCTGTCTTAGACTGCTTTAAGGGAAACCATTACTGCAAAAAATAACACTGTCAAGGTGACACCACGGCTGTCATCGCACCTAATACAATGACGGAACACAGCAAAGACAATCGCGACAGACTGTGATTCTGGCATCACTCAGAGACCTAGTATTCCCCACCACCACCATCACTGTCTCAACACCGCTGAGCTTTTGATACAGAGATTGTGGAAGTCTCAGCACTCCCCAATGGGGAGTGCAGCTCGACCACGTGAATCTTTCTTCGCAGTAATTAGACTTCTCTCCGGATGGCTTGAAACAACGTCACCATCGAGAAAACACAAGTCACCAAGTGCTTCTTAGACGTTTGCTAAAAAAAAACCCGAAAAGTTCCTATTATAATTATTCTTTTCTACTCTAGGTACAAGGCCCAAAATTTTGAAGGAGCGGGTCTATCGATTAGATGAAACCCAGTACGCAACTGGTACTTAATTTACAGCATGGCCGCAGCCAAGTGCCTGAAACAGGTAAAAGAAAAGAATATATATATATATATATATATATATATATATATATATATACATATATACATACACACACATACATACATACACATAAACACACACACACGCATATGGTATACACAGACACATACACACACAATGGGCTTCTGCACAGTTTCTGCCAACCGAATTCACTCGTTCGGAACTTAAAGTAGTTGACATTTGCGCAATATACCACTGTAGAACTGAACCAGAAATTTCGTGCTTGTGATCTCCTTCACAATAAGTGGTATATGTATACACACAGACACACACACACGCATATATATATATATATGTATACACACAGACGCACGCACGCACACACACACACACACACTCACACATAGTCACACACACACATACACACACATCACCGTGCATATACGGCCACATTTCAATTCCTGGATGTTTTTGTGCTTTGTCTTAGATTTTTTCCCCTTGTTTTTTTCATATTGTGATTCTATGTACGTTTATCTGTTCTGCTTGATTAAATCATCTCTCTCTCTCTCTCTCTCTTTCTCTTTCTTCCTTTCTTTCACTCTCTCTGTATCTGACAGATAGCTAGAATTTTGGTGTGTGTTTATTAAGACTGAACGACAAAAACCCTATGCGTCACGCAACGCTGATTAGCGTTCCTGTATCACGGTTCACGCTAAGACGGACAGGGATAAATTAACCCTCCACTCGCCGTCTGATATTCTTACGGCAACAAAAATATGATTTACTTCCTTTTCTTTCATTATACGCAGACGCACATACGTACACACACACAGAGTGCGCACACATACACACGAACACACACCTTGCACACATACACATACACACAGTGCGCACACGCACCCACATACATATGTATCCAAATATCCGGAAAAGTGAGTGTATATATATACATATATATATATGTGTGTGTGTTTGTGTGTGTTTTGTGTTTGTGTGTGTGTGTGTAATATATATACACACACACATACACACACCACACACACACATATATATATATAAACATATATAGAATACATGCATATATATATATACATATTCATATATATATATATATATATATATATATATATATGTACATATGCATACATAAATATATATGTATGCATATATATATGTGTGTGTGTGTATGTACATATATGTGTGTGTGTTCATGTGTGTGTGTGTGTGTGTAGTATACATACACATACACATACGCATGTACACAATCGAAAATGAGCTGAGATAAGTAACTCCAGAGAGGCCAGCGGCATGGAGATAACTCATGTGCCAGAATGATAATGGAAGGTCTATGAAATAACGTAAACGATAAATGGACTAAACAGAACAGGGAGAAACACGTGGATGGAAGAGCCGCTGAAGAAGTCACAGATGTGTGACGAAAGATTTTCAGAC
>NC_142948.1:29166928-29171928 GCF_046866305.1 Octopus bimaculoides | reverse complement strand
TGTTCTTGATAAAGAGTGGGTATCTAAGTTTTCCCAAATCCTTCCTAAAAGCTTTCGAATCTTGGACACTCGAGTTCGATACCATTGATATTTATCTTACACAAACTTTTTTTTTTTTTTGACATTGCTTCGTGTGCACCCGAGCCTTGTGCATGGAACTATCTAGATAAGTAGTTCTCAATCGGATTCCATGTGACCCTTAGATGCGGAGTTCATATAAGCTTTTTATAAAGTTTATGTGCAATGAATTGGTATGACTTCAATAAGCAATATAGCCTCGAGCCGACCAAAGCCTTGTGAGTGGATTTGGTAGACGGAAACTGAAAGAAGCCCGTCGTATATCTATATGCGCGCGTGTGTGTGTATTTGCTTGTGTGTCTGTGTTTGGCCCCCCCCCCCATCGCTTGACAACCGATGTTGGTGTGTTTACGTTCCCGTTAGTTAGCGGTTCAGCAAAAAGAGACCAATAGAATAAGTACTAGCCTTACAAAGAATAAGTACTGGGGGCCGTTTTGTTCAACTAAATGCGGTGTAGCCCATGGCGTGCTCCAAAAATATAAACGTACGATCAAAGACAGTCCAACTAGGACCATACCATCTTTATTTCGAACTCTACATCTATGAATACAAAACTTAATGTACCTTTCATTTAAACAACATAGAATAGATCTTGAGGAATATTTCGCTCCTATTTGTAGCAGATCAAGCGACCACATATATGTTCCCATTCTGACTCATGCAAATTATCTTCAAGAAGCGAGAATCACAGAGAATATATCCCAAGAAGTAGTTTCACAGACCGGAACATTACTCGTCGAACACGACGGAGGATCGATTTAGAATATATATGTACGAACATATGTGCACATACGTCATTGTACGTCCGATTCGGTATGTTATTCTTAATGATAGTGTATATTTATAAAGCATTATGGCGAAAGACGGCGTTTACGAGTCACGTGATATTTATGCATTGATGTCAGATCAAACGGACCGCTAGACCAAATCAGTAAATTGATGACAAATATTGATCTGTCGCGTGATTTCTATACACGAACAGACATAAACATGTTCTTACACAGAGCATCCTACATATGTGTGTGTATAATATATATACATATGTATATACACACACATATATATACATACATACACATATATAATATTTATTCCTTATTAATAGCTGAGTATTATATACATAGATATCTGTGTATATGTATGCATGTATATATGCATATATGCATATATATATATATATATATATATATATATATATATATGTATATGCATATATACATATATGTATGTATATATATATTTACATACGTATATATATATATATACATAAATATATACATATATACGTATATATATGTATATATGTATATGTGTATATGTGTATATAGCATATATACATATATGCTTGTATATAGTTACATATATATATATCTAATATATATATATATATATATTTATATATATTTATATATGTGTGTGTGTGTGTGTGTGTGTGTGTGTGTTGCCCACATTACAACATAACGTACTGAAGTCACATGATACGTCATACAAGGTGGGTGGCGGAGGAAAGTTTCGAAAATTCACTTAAATATCTGAAGACATTGGAAATTATCGTTATGAATTCGGTTGTTATGTCACAAAGTCATATGCGCCGAATGGAATTGGTTGATTGTTCGGCATATGGAACCAGAAATCTATGAGGATGCGTGAGTGTATCGATGAGTATGTGCGTGTGTGTATGTGTGTGTGTGTGTGTGTGTGTGTGTGTGTGTGTGTGCATTTATTTGTATGTGTGTAGGGAAAATAATTTTTTTGTTGATTAATGTGACGTTATTATCATTTCCTTATCTTTCACTTGTTTCAATCATTAGACTGCGACCATGCTGGGGTACCACCATGAAGAATTTTAGTCCAGCAAATCAAGTCCAGGATTTAATTTTGCTTTTATAGTAGAGGGAACCAGTCGATTAGATGGCCCCTGTACGCCAATGGTACTTAATTTATCGACACTGAAAAGATGAAAGGCGAAGTTGACATTGGCGTAATTTGAACTCAGAAAATAAAGACAGGCGAAATACCGTTAAGCTTTACGCCTGGTGTGCTAACGTTTCTGCCAGCTCGCCGCCTTAAAGATAATATCTTAATATCAAACACATGTTCTGTTTTTAGTATATTCATTTTCATTGAGCCTGACACTGTCACACATCGAGAAGGTTTGTATGAACACCATCATTTTCGTGTCACAAAATGATGCTGTGCCATGTCTGGTTTGTTCCTCAGCTCCAGAGGTTGACGGTGGATTTGAATGATCGTTGGTTTCAACAAGATGCTGCCCCACCCCACTATATCATCAATGTCAGGGAATAACTGAATGAAGTTTTTCGGGATAGATGGATGGGACGAAGATCACAACTTCCAGCACCTCTCGAATGGCCTCCTAGAAGTCCAAACCTCACGTCTTGCGACAACGCAAGACATTTTTCTTCTATTACTACTACTACTAATTTTCTTTCACTTAATATCTTCTTCATCTTCATTTTCTTTTATTTCTTCTTCCTCTTCTTCTTCTTCTTCTTCTTCTTCTTCTTCTTCTTCATCTTCTTCTTCCATTTCTTCTTCTTCTTCCATTTCTTCTTCTTCTTCTTCTTCTTCTTCTTCTTCTTCTTCTTCCTCTACATTATCTTCTTCTATTACTACTACTACTACTAACTTTCTTTCACTTTGTATCTTCTTCTTCATCTTTATCTTCTTCATCTTCATTTTCTTCTATTCTTCTTCATCTTCTTCTTCTTCTTCCTTCTCCTCCTCCTCCTCTTCTTTCTCTTCTGCCACTACTCCTACTACCTTCTCTTTCGACTTATTTTCTTCATAATCCTCATTTTCCTCCTCCTCGTTCTTCGTCCTTTCATCAGTATAGTCTTTCCTTCCTAATTTTCTCTTCTCTTCCCCATCTTCATTCTCCTCCTTCTTCATCATCTTTCTTCTCCTCTTCTTCCTTCTCCACCTTCTCTTCCTCCTCCTTCTCCTTCGTTGTTCTTGTTCCTCGTCATATTGTCTGTTTCTTTCATCCTTCTCCTCCCCTCTTCTTTCTTCAACTCTCTCTCTTTCCCTCTCTATCTCTATCTCTCTTTCATTTTATAAAAATTCTCTTATTTATCTCGTTCACCAATAAAATTAATACAACACAATTCCACACGTGATTTTACGTGATTTCCCAGTTTTGTTATCACTAAATTTTAATTAAACGCTGATTCAGCCATTACTATCTTTGCCACCTCTCTCTCTCTCTCTCTCTCTTTCTCTCTCTCTCTCTCTCTCTCTCTCTCTCTCTCTCTCTCTCTTCTCTCTCTCTCTCTCTCTCTCTCTCTCTCTCTCTCTCTCTCACTCCCTCTGTATATATACATATACATATATATATATATATATATATATATATATATATATATATATATATATGTATATATATATATGTATATATTCATTTCTTCCTGTCTATATCCCTTTCTGTTTGTCATTCATTTTTTTCTATCTAATTTATTTTCTTTCTCGCTTTCCTCTTTTTATTTTTTCTTCCCCTATTTCTTTCTGTTTCTTTTTTCTTACAAGCTTTCTGTCTCCCTAACTTACATTCTTTCTTTCTTTCTTCCTTCCTTTCTTTCTTCTATTATTTCTTTATTTATTTATTTATTTACTCCTTCCCTCTTTTTTTCTTTTGCTGTGAATAATGAAGGTTAATTGGGAAATGTTGTAATTGATGTTTTTTTTAAATTACCGTCTTGTTATTGCTGTTGTTTTTGCTGTTATTATTATTATTATTATTATTATTATTATTATTATTATCATTATTATTATTATTATTATCATTATCATCTTTTTTAATTTATTTCATTGTATTCGAAAAATTTAAAGAAACCCCGGCAATTGAAATAGCTTCTTTTGTTCAAGCTGGAAATATAGGCTTACTAGAGGAATAGTGTTGTAGTTGTTGTTGCTGTTGGTGGTGGTGGCGGTGGAAGCTGAGTGTGATTGTGTTGGCGGGTGAGGTGGGGCGGGGGTTGTTCTTTGTTTCTTTTAATTGGAAACCTAATTCCGTATATATTTCTCTAATTTGTTGGTGTTACCACTACCATCACCACAACTACTACTACTGCTACTACTACTACTACTACTACTACTACTACTACTACTACTACTGCTGCTTCTGCTTCTGCTACTGCTACTGCTACTACTACCACTACTACTGCTGCTGCTGCTGCTGCTACTACTACTACTACTACTACTACTAATAATAATAATAATAATAATAATAATAATAATAATAATAATAATAATAATAATAATCTCTATTATAGGTACAAGGCTTGTAATTGGGGGAGAGCGGGATAGTCGATTACATTGAACCCAGTACTCAACTGTTTCTTAATTTATCGACCCCGATAGGACGAAAGATAAAGTCGACCTCGACGGAATTTGAAGTCAGAACATACAAAACGAACCAGGATCCAAGGCCTTCGGTTTGGTCATCAGTGTAAAGAGGACAGTCATCCTCACTCAGGAGGACGCAGTGAAAGGCCATATCAAGCTTGATGACAAAGAGCTTGGGACAGTGGACAGGTTCTGCTATCTAGAGTCTACTATTTCCTCCACTACTTCACTTGATGATGAGATTAACGTCAGGATAGGGAAGGCAGCAACAACTTTTGGAAGGCTGACAAAACGAGTTTGGAAGAACAAGAGTTTAGACAGCAAGACAAAGGTCAGGATTTATGAAGTGTATGTTCTCAGCACACTCCTCTGTGGATCTGAAACATGGACCTTGTACAGCAGGCAGGAAAGGTGCCTCGGCATTTTCCATCTCAGATGCCTCCGCAAGATCTTAGGCCTAACATGGCGCGACAAGGTCACCAATGTTGAAGTGCTAGCTCAGGCGAATCTTCGAAGCATGACAGCTATCTTGTGTATGAGAAGACTGAGGTGGCTGG
>NC_142948.1:29146928-29149428 GCF_046866305.1 Octopus bimaculoides | reverse complement strand
GCCGTGGTTTGATGTTGGTATATGAGTAACAGTCACTTGGAAAATACTGTTCTATATATAGAACTATATACTTGCACATGCTGCCGCTTCCTACTTCAACCCCAACAATCTGACCTGTTTACTAATTACCGCGTGGTCTATTTCCTGTCCAGCACGTGGTCAATTTCTTGTTCACCATGCGGTATCTTCTAACTAACAGTTAACCATATACCAACATCAAACCAGTCACCGCGTGACCTTTCTCGACCTATCACAGCCCACCTTATGGTAATAACAATCAACGTCTGACGATTAGCATCACGCTTGAAACTCAAGAGTACCAACGAATTTGAATCAAACCGTCTTAATCCATACACTCACACACACATATGAGGCAACAGGTGGCCTAATGATTAGGGTGTTGCACTCACAATCGCGAGATCGTAGTTTCGATTCCCGGACCAGGCGATGCGGCATGTTCTTGAGCAAAGCACTTCATTTCACGTTGCTCTTCCATCACTTCGACATCTTACGTGTGGCACATCGTGCACTTGTACAGGTAGTGTCAATTTGATGGAGGATGTGAGCTAATGTACAGCAAAATATATTTAATCACTATAAACAAATCATTGCAGGATTGCAGATCCCTCACCCTCCGTCTAAAATAGGGGATTCTACCACATACATGTATACATGCATACATATACATTTATGATTAATTTAACTTGAAACGCGTGAGGCAAGTTACTAACTATAGATTATGCAGTATCTCTAATTTCCATGGAATGTGGAAAAGAATGCCTTTCAGGGGTGGACGGAAGCGTCATATGAAGGTTCAATTAAACATTATTGTAACACCTACTACAAGAGGCGGCCATCATTTTCCCCTATGTGCAAAAGTGTGTAAGACCGTACAGCGACTAAATGCTGCTCATGTTTAAGAGCGGGGAAAAAAACAATTGTTCGGCATTGTTCGGAATCGTCTAGCAGCCATCTCTCCCTCGCTCTCTCTCTTGTTTCTATGTCACTCTCTCTTTCTTACCCCCCCCCCTCTCTCTCTCTCTCTCACATACACATATACATACACTCATATATATACATATATATGGCATTCATATACATATGTGCGTATATGTATTATGTGTGTGTGTGTTTGTATGATTCTATGTGCACCAACACTGAAACTCACATATGTATATATGTGTGTGTGTGCGTGTGTGTGTTTGGTGTGAGTGAATATAACTATTATAACGTATATGTATGTATGTATGTATATATATATATATATATATATATATATATATATATATATATATGTATATATATATATATGTATGTATGTATATCGGGAGAGAGAGAGATTGAGAGACAGAGCGTCAGACAGACAGACAGATAGGTACATATATAGATAGATAGAGATGCATGTATATGTATACCCATACACACACACACACACACACACACACACACACACACACATAGACACGTATATACGTTTACATACGCGTGCGCAAGCAAAGCTCCGCACCCACGAATCGCTGTTTTGGCGCTCTTTCTCCCACTCCTCAACTCCCTCCCACTCTCAGTCACTCTCTCTCTCTCTCTCTCTCTCTCTCTCTCTCTCTCTCTCTCTCTTTCTCTCTCTCTCTCTTTCTGCCATCTTTTTTGCACACTCTACCATCAAGCAATTGATATATTAAATTGCACCAAAATAACACAGAGCTTTCAACATTGACAAAAACAAAAATTAAATATCAAAATAACAGCAAAATTTAATAAAGCTGAAATACTAAAAGGAAACGGTGACTATACTAATGGTCTTTTATTTACTCACTTTTTGTCCTCTCTTTCTCCCCAATATATCACTCTCTGTCTGTCTGTCTCTCTCTCTGCCTCTCTCTCTCACACACACTTCCCCTCTTTCTTTCTCTCTCTCTCTCTCTCTCTCTCTCTCTCTCTCTCTCTCTCTCTCTCTCTCTCTATATATATATATATATATATATATATATATATATATATATATATATATATATATATATATATATATATGTATATATATATATATATATATATATATATATATATATATATATATATATATATATATATATATAATAAATATTATACATATATATTATATATGTATATATATATATATATTATATATATAATGTATATATTATATATATATATAATTTTTTTTTATATATGCACGTTTATATACAAATACACACACATATATATATATAAATACATACATATGCGTAAAATCGTGTGTGATATACCTATCATATACGTGAGAATATATACATGTGTGTATGTGTGTATGTATATGTGTCTCTATGTGTGTGTGTATATATCTGTATACATGTGTGTGCGCGTGTGTGAATGTGTGTCTATGTTTGTGTGCGTGCGCGCAAGCGTGTTTCCATTTCTGTTTTTTAAATCAGACTATTTAAAAAATAAAATAAGTCTTTTGCTTCGTTTCTGCTTCTGGCATTTTCTTTCTGCTTCTTTTATA
>NC_142948.1:29124428-29141928 GCF_046866305.1 Octopus bimaculoides | reverse complement strand
ACCCCTTCCAGAAACTGTTATCTGATAAGATATCTGAGATGAGGTCATCTCCGAACTTACATATATTGTCTGATAAGACTGGAAATATCTATTCAGTGTCCCCTGAGCTTTATAATAAATTAATACTAAAGGAATTAAATTCAGGATATAAGCATGCCAAAAAGGATGCGGTGGATAGCATTAATGAAAATCACTTGGAGATCATCTCCAACTTGGGCCTACTGGATAGAACCCAGCCTTATGCTCCAAAAGCCCCACATGCACTTTCCTCTGCCTTCTTGAAAGTGTATAGAAATAAAAATAAGTTTAAAAGCAATAGATGTGGAGGCGCAATGGCCCAGTGGTTAGGGCAGCGGACTCGCGGTCATAGGATCGCGGATTCGATTCCCAGACCGGGCGCTGTGAGTGTTTATTGAGCGAGAAACACCTGAGGCTCCGACAGGGGATGGTGGCGAACCCTGCTGTACTCTTTCACCACAACTTTCTCTCACTCTTACTTCCTGTTTCTGTTGTGCCTGTAATTCAAAGGGTCAGCCTTGTCACACTGTGTCACGCTGAATATCCCCGGGAACTACGTTAAGGGTACACGTGTCTGTGGAGTGCTCAGCCACTTGCACGTTAATTTCACGAGTAGGCTGTTCCGTTGATGGGATTAACTGGAACCCTCGACGTCGTAAGCGACGGAGTACCAACCAAAAGGAATAGATAATAACAAGTGTAATAGTTTGCGTTAGGGTGATTTGAAACCTCGAAGATTGGTTTTGATACTGCAGCCTGTTTGACTATTCTAAAATAGCACATTTTTTTTTTTTTAATCTTCCCATTATTTGTATAAGCTTGTCTAAGGCTGGTCCATATTGATTATATATATTTCCTTTGTGGTTGTACGTGGTTTTCGTGAAATTGATTTTACTGATTGATACCTGCTGGGTGCTGTAATTTTATTTTGAGCCATGTGTTGTGAACTTTTGGGACATGGTGAGCGGAATTAAAATTTTACATGTTTTACCTGTTGATACCTGCTGGGCGCCTGTTGTTCTTTCTTGTATATAACTCACTGGTGCGGACTTACCTATTAGTGTCTACCGTTTTTGTGTTGTAAAATGTGCCCGAGGGAGATGAAGAACTTTGAGCTTTAACTCTAAATGGTGTTAAATCATTTCTGTCCTTGATTTTTAACCGATGGACTACTTTATGGTACTTCATTTCTTTATTTTATTTTACTTTATTCTATATCGACCTATATTGTATTATATATTTTAAATTTTTATTCCTTTTATTCGTATTAATTTTTATTCGTATTAATTTTAACTTCTATGAAATGATATTCACGTGTATTGCTTTATACCTTTAACTCAATTTTTTTCAGTTCCATGTTATCGGTTGAAACAATATACTCGTGTATAAAATTTTATACTATATGTTCTATATTTCTTATTCTTTTATTTATTATTTCTTCTTACGTTATATCTTCTTATTACTTATTTTTGACGGATTATGTTGTATATCTTATATATGTTCATTGAGGGGATGTGATATGTTGAGTCGTTAACCCAGCGTTTTTATTCTATAACTAATATTTATATATTTAGTCTTCGTCTTCGCTCCTTGTACTATGTGGACATTTATTGTGGTTTTATAGTCAGAATTTGACTGCTATTTTTCAGCGTGGCGGTATCTCTTAGATACCCTGTATTATAATTTTAAATATATATATATATATATATATATATATCATAGGGGTGGCTATTTGTGACAGGGCTGGTTGTTTGACTTACAAGTACGACTCATTTTTGCCAGTTGAGTGGACTAGAACGATGTGAAATAAAGTTACTTGCTCCAGGACACAGCATACAGCCCGATCCGGCAATTGAACTCATGATCGTGGGCCGAATGCCTCTGGAACTGGCACTCTTTCGGTAACGGCGATGAGGCTTCCAGTTGATCCGTTGAACCGAACAGCCTGCTAGTGAAACGTACAGGCAAGTGTCTGATCACCCCAAAAACACGCGAACCCTTAACGTAGTTCAGGGGGGAAATTCAGTGTGACAGCGTTACAGGGTCAACTCATTTTTGCCTGCTGAATGGACTGAACCAACGCGAAATAAAGCGACAGGTTCAAGGACAGAACTTGCCGCTGGGGATAGAACTCGCGACATTCTGATTGTGAGCCGTATGTTCTGACCACAGAGCCACGCATCTTTACGTGTTTGTATTAATGCCTTAATGAATGCGTTTGAAGGTATGTCATAATTTCTTCAGTATGAGGCGGCGAGCTGACAGAGTCGTTAGTCCGGTGGACGCAATGCTTAGCGGTTTTACTCGTCGTTACGTTCTGAGTTCAAATTCCTCCGAAGTCGACTTGCATCTTTTCGGGGTCGATAAAATAAGTACCAAGCTGCTCTTGTGGCAAAAATTATTTTTTTCGGTGTGATCTCTTGGCTCCTACATTGTTCTCCACCTTCTTTGTGGTGGTGGTGTGCTGTTGCTGCCGCTGCTGCTGCTGCTGTTGATGATGATGATGATCATCATCATCATCATGATGTTGTGCTGCCGCTGCCGCTGCCGCTGCTGCTGGGAGGTAAATGTGTTGTAATCAGTGTGGAACGAGTTGTCTTTCCCTTGCAGATCTTAGTAGCCATATGAGATGTCATAGACGATGGGGAAACTTAACTTAAAATGTTTCTAAGAGTGAACTGGCTTTAAGAAGTGGCGTCATTCGGTCACAGGTCGAGTACAAACGTATGGGTATATAATGTATGTAGAGAACAGCATCTATGTGTGCCTATGAACAAATAAGTATGTGTATTATATAAGTATAACTATATGCGTAAGTGTGTGTGTGTACGTGTGTCTAAAGCAGTTAACATCCGAGATTTCAAAGTTTCGTACGGAAATGATGTTGAAATTTATTCATATAAGTCACATTGGAAAAGAGTTTGCGAGGCATAAGATGTTAGATATTGTGGGGTGGGGTGGAGAGAGAGAGAAGCAGGGTGTGTGTGTGTGTGTGTGTGTGTGTGTGTGTGGAGAGAGACACAGACAAAGAGTGAGAGGAGTGAACGTGTATGTGTGTTTGTATGTGTGGAGAGGGAGAGAGGAGTGTGTTTATGTATGTATGTATGTATGTATGTATGTGAGTAGAGAAATAGACAGGCAGACAGAGGAATATGTGTATGTATGGGTATGTATGCGTGTGTGGGGGAGAGCGTATGTGTGTGGTGTGTGGGAGAGAGAGTTTGAGTCAGAGAGAGAGAGAGAGAGAGAGAAAGACAGAACGAGAAACAAAGGCATATAAAGAAAGCTTGAGGCAAAAAAAGACATACGGCGTGTGCTTGTGTGCATGTGTGCGTTTGTGTATGTGTGTGTGTATTTGTACGCTTGTGTGTGTGGGGGGGTGCGTGAGGAAGATTGAATGGGAGTGAGAGGAAGAGGTAGGAGACTACGAGAGTGACGTTAAAGTGTGTTAATCCCAAGGTGCCGGACAGCTTCAGTAATTAGCTTTTGGATTTAACTAATGGAAAACCGTAATCGCCTTCTGTAATGACTTTTTTTCTCTGCGTGATTCTCTGTGTTTCTAAACTTATGTGTGTGCTTGTATTTTGAATGCATACATATATATGTGTGTGCGTGTAAGTATATATACACACACACACACTCACACACACATACATATGCACGCGCGCGCACGCGCGGTTTCAGAAAGAGGAAAACTTATTCCTTGGTCTGCTGTAGATTTGATTTTTGTTATTGTTATGACATATTATCTCCCTTGTTCGATTTTTTTTTGCTTTGTTTTGTTTTTCATCGTCGTTGTTGTTGTTGTTAATGCGTTTCCTGTCTTTTCTTATAATCGCTTTATTTCTTTCCTGGATTTATTATTATATAGTAATGGATATGCTGGCTTGGTCGATAAACTTATATATCATATATATATATATATATATATATATATATATATATCCATGCACACATACGTATATATATATACATATAATCACATACATATATATAATTTGTGTGTGTGTGTGTGTGTGTGTATGTATATGTATAATACGATGTTTGAATTTGCAAGCAAACAAGAAAGTACTCAATGTAGATAACAGGAGCAATTTCATATTTTAGTCATTTCTGTTAATTACCTAACTCAGTAATCTCAGCAATGTGAGGTATATATATATATATATATATATATACTTAGATTTTAAATGTTGTCACAACAGTAATATGTCCATTTCTGCTGTAACTTTCTATATCCTTGTACAGCTGAGGATTGCTCTGCATTTTGCATTCAGCGTAATGCTCGCATTACTTAAATAAATGGAGTAGCATGAAACGTGCGTACTGCAATAACCTTTAAAATCCATGTTGCTCTTTTTGATTTTTGATGTTATATATATATATATACACGCACACATAGGCGTAGGAGTGGCTGTGACCCCAGTACGCAACTGGTACTTAATTTATTGACCCTGAAAGGATGAAAGGTTAAGACGACCTCGGCGGAAGTCTTTTGCCGATATTGAGGGAAACACACAACGATAGAAGTATTACTAAAAAATTACTATCTGCCTCTATTATCAGTTTTTCATCCTGTAACCGGGATAAAGTTTCTCAAGATGAAATTATGTTGGTGGAAACATTTTGACACAAATCCGTTCCTGAAATTCGATAAGTTAACGGGAAATTTCGTGACAAAGAGTTTATCATAGTACATAGACAACTTGAGCCAAGTTCTTTAAAACATGACTCGAAGAATTCTACCACTATTCACGGTGTTTGAAAATATGGAAAACCCTCATCTTTTAGTCATCGTAACTTGGTTAACTGGCGAGATATTCTCGAAAGAGCTTTTGTAGTGCCTTTTTTTTTTTTCTTTTTTTTTTTAGCCAAAAATCAAATTCATCATACCGCTAATACAGCTGTAACTAACTTAAAATTCTTGTTAAATCCTAAAGCATTAACAAAAATATAATTAGAAATAGAGTGCAGGTATAAAACTATATCAAACGGCTAAAATTACGATTTCTTGTACTTTCTGGCGTTTGGTTAAACCAATCATTTCTAGTAGAATTATTTTTTCCTAAAAGTAAATTTATAGTTTGAATAATTTTAACTATCATAGCGTCTAAAATATGTTTGTTTACAATAACCAGGTCGCAATTTACTGGATTGAAAGACTTATCTATACTCGAGTTCAGTTGAAAATCATCTTTACACTAATCTAATTGTGGTTCTCAGACTTTTTAAAGAATATTGTGATTAGATGTTGACGTTTAGGGGGCGTTTTTTTTTCTCTTTATGTTCGTAATATTGTTAGAGAAGAAGCGTGTAATATGAAGATAAAGTTATGTCAGAGAACGATTTTTTTTTTTCTGAGGGGGATCGAAACTTTTGGGTGAGCTTTTAAATGTTCTATTGTGGCATTTACGCTACACGCTAACAATAATAATAATAATAATAATAATACATTATTTACATTCGGCAGATATCTGTCCTCATCTTATTTGTTGTTAACACAACGTTTCGACTGATATACCCTCCAGCCTTCATCAGGTGTCTTGGAGAAATTTCGAACCTGGGTTTTCATTCCTAAGGTATTTTTCGATGTTGTTGTTATTATCATCATTATTATTATTATTATTACTATTACTACTACTACTATTATTATTTATTATTATTCAGGTCACTGCCCGGAATCGAATTCGGAATCTTGGGGTTAGTAGCCCGCGCTTTTAACCACTACGCCATAGTATAATAGTAATAATAATAATAATAATAATAATAATAACGACATCAACACCATCCGCATCGTCATCATTTTCCTCAGCAGCAGCAACAACATCGACATCATCATTTTCATCATCAACAACATCGACATCATCATCAACATCGTTATAATCATCATCATCATCACCATCAACAGCAACTACATCATCAACAACAGCAATAGAGCAGCATCATAATCGGCAACATCAGCAGCATCAGCTCCCTCCATTACAGTTAGTGTATTATATTTTACTCGTAAAATAATGTTTATGAAAGGAATCTGGGGAAAGAAACTCCATCAGCAATGGCGCCGGAAAGACTCGCTTCGACGTTAGTAATATCAAACACAATTCTCACATTCACTTCTCTTCTGCTGCTGGTGCTGCTGTTGTTGTCTTAGTTGCTGTTGTGCCGTTTTTGCTGCTGTTCTCGTAATTGTTGCTGCTGCTGCTGCTGCTGCTGTTGTTGTTGTTGTTGTTGTCGTTGTGGTTGTTGTTGTATTTTTTACTACTGTTGTTGTTGGTGTTTGTTGTTGCTGCTGTTGATGATGATTAAAATGATGAGGATAATGATGAGGAGGAGGAGGAGGATGAAGTTGATGTTATTATTATTATCGTCATCGTCATCACCATTATTATTATTATTATTATTTTATTGTTGTAACTGTAGGCATTGCTGCTGCTGCTGTTTCCTTCGTTGTTGTTCTTAATGTTACACTCGTAATTGTTGTTGGCGTTGCTGCTGTTGATGATGATGATGTCGTTATTGTTGTTGTTATTGCTGCTGTTGTTGATGAGGAGGAGAATGCTGCTGATGATGATGATGTTGATGTCGTCGCTATTGTTGTTGTTGTATGATTAGTTAAGGTATCACGTGTATGCAACATTGCAGAAATAATCTGGATAGCTTCTGTCAAAAATTAAAACATCTTACGTCTTGTTTCGAAAAGAAACGGGGTGGGGGAGGAGAACGGATAGGAGACGGGGGGGGGGAGCATCAATGATTTGGCGCCGTCAGACGTTGAGGGACTTTCATGGTGTCGACTAGTTATGGCTGAGCGTCGGCTGGTTGGATTTTTGCTTCGTTTATCAATTAGCAGATAAATATGGGAGGAAGAGAAGAAAGAGGGGGAGAAGAAAGGAAGAGGGAGGAGGAGAAGAATAAGAAGGGGAGGAGGAGGAGAAGAAAGAGGTAGAAGAAAGAAGGAAGAGGGAGAGGGAAAAGAAAAAGAAGAAAAGAAAAAGGTGGAGGAGAGGGAGAATAAGAATAAGGGGAGGAGGAGGAGGGTGGAAGAAGGAGGAGCAAGGAGAAGAAGGAGAAAGATGAAAAAGAAGAGAGGGAGATGGGAGGAATGGATGGAGAGAGGGAGGGAGGGAAGAGAGAGAATAAGAGAGAATGAGAGAGGAAGGAGACTCTCAACGCGATATTGTACTTAGAAATGGCAACAGCGATGAAGTGTTGAGCCGTTCCTGTGGATGAGGTTGTTATTGGCAGGAGTGGGGTGGAGATAGTGGTGGCGGGGGTAGAGGTGAGAGGATACTGGTGGTGGTGGTGGTGGCGGTGGCAGAATCGTTAGCACGCCGGGCAAAATACTTAGCGGTATTTCGTCTGCCGTTACGTTCTGAGTTCAAATTCCGCCGAGGTCGACTTTGCTTTTTATCCTTTCTGGGTCGATAAATTAAGTACCAGTTACGCATACGCACTGGGGTCGATGTAATCGACTTAATCCCTTTGTCTGTCCTTGTTAGTCCCCTCTATGTTTAGCCCCTTGTGGGCAATAAAGAAATAAGAATCATTAACACACCGGGGGGAAAATGCTTAGCACCATTTCGTTCTTCTTTACGTTCTGAGTTCAAATCCCGCTCAGGTTGGCTTTACTTTTCGTCATCTCGGCAGCAATAAAATAAGTACCAGTTGAGCACAGGGTCGACGTAGTCAATTTACCCCCCCCCCCTCTCCGGAACTTGCTGGCATTGTGTCAAAATTTGAAAGCATTATTATTATTAAGGAGGCGAGTTGGCAGGATCGTTCGAATGCCTGGCAAAACGCTCAGCTGAATTTCGTCCGCGTTCAAATGTAACAGAAGTCGATTTTTGCCTTTCATACTTTGTGGGGTCGATAAAATAAGGACCAATTGAGTATTGGGGTCGCTGTAAATGACTAGAACACTCGCCGAAATTACTGAACATGTGCAAATATTTAAAACCATTATTATTAAGGCAAGGAGATGGCGGAACCGTTAGCACGCCAGACAAACTGCTTACACGGATTTCGATCGTCTTCATGTTCAGAGTTCAAATTTTGCCGAGGTCGAATTTGCCTTTTATCCTTTAGGGGTCGATGAGATAAGTACCAGTTACGCACTGGAGTCGATGTAATCCACTAGTACCTTGCCCCCAGATTTCAGACCTTGTGCCCATAGTAGAAACGATTATTATTATTGTTATTGTGTGAGAGAGCAGTGCATGCCATCAAAGTGACACTGGGGTAAAATATACGAAGCCCATTATATCCATCATGACTACCCGTCTGATAAGGGTACACCAGGCACATGCATCACAACCAGATGTGCGGGACAAGGTGATCTCATATCAAGAGAAACAGCGCATGATCTCGCAGGTGGGGCCCAGTTAGAATTTTCTTCATGTCGAGTAGCCCATCCCGCTCAAAAGGTCCCTGAATAAGTTTTGATTAAGGATGTTGAGCAATACACCCATGTTTCCAGAGGTAAATTATTCAAACCCCAAAGAATTCCTCTCAACACATGGCTATGATGCTCCCCCACAACTTCTGCTCATGATCAGCGATGCACATATCGTCATCCACCAAGGGAAATGCTCAACTGGTTAAGGTCAAAAGGTCAAACAACTGACATGCCAATCTGTGGTATTGAGCAGAATATTCGCTGTAGCTCATCTTTATCATTATTATTATCATTATTATTATTATTATTATTATTATTATTATTATTATTATTATTAAGGCGGCGAGCTGGCAGAAACGGTTAGCACGCCGGGCGAAATGCTTAGCAGTATTTCGTCTGCCACTGCGTTCTGAGTTCAAATTCCGCCGAGGTCGACTTTGCCTTTCATCCTTTCGGGGTCGATAAATTAAGTACCAGTTACGCACTGGGGTCGATATAATCGACTTAATCAGTTTGTCTGTCCTTGTTTGTCCTCTCTGTGTGTAGCCCCTTGTGGGCAGTAAAGAAATAGGTATTTGGTCTGTCTTTTATGTTCTGAGTTCAAATTCTGCCTAGGTCAACTTTGCCATTCATCCTTTCAGGGTCGATAAATTAAGTACCAGTTGCGCACTGGGGTCGATCTAATCGAATGGCCCCCTCCAATCAAAATTTCGGGCCTTGTGCCTAGAGTAGAAAAGATTATTATTGCTGTTGTTGTTGTTGTTGATGATGACAATGATGTCCTTGTTGGTGCGATTGTTATTGGATCTGTTGTTGTTGTTATTGTTGTCATTATTATTACTATTGTTATTAGCATGACTCTAAGCATTATTATCTTTATTATCATTATTACTTGTGCAATATTATCGATATAATAATCTCAATATATATCGTCACTTAAAACAACTCGAGGGAAATTATGAAGCAGCAGAAGTGATATTAAAAGTGTTGCGAATTGGGCGCTGATAATCTTTGGTGAAAGACAGACGACAGAGAGAGAGGGGTGGGGGAGAGAGAGAGAGAGACAGACAGACAGACAGAAAGAAAGAAACAGATAGAAAGGGAGAGTATAGAGAGAACGAGAGAGAGGAGAGAGAGAAAAGAGAATTGTAAATAGAAGCGAATTAATAAAACAAGACCCCCCCACCCACCCACCCCAAAAAATGGCAGAATGACAAAAAGATGTAAGAGTATAGTGTGTGTGTGTGTGTGTGTGTGTGTGTGTGTGTGTGTGTGTGTGTGTGTGTGTGTGTGTATGTGCGTGGCTGCGTGTGTGTTTGAGTGAGTGAGTGTATGTGTGTGTCCGTGTATATATATATGTGTGTGTGTGTGTGTGTGTGTGTGTGTATCTATGTACATATTTATAAATATACGTACATGCATACATATATATTTACATATGTGTATATATATATATACATGTGTGTGTAACTCTGTGAGTATAAATGTATGCATATAGTGTGTGTGTGTGTATATATATATATATATGTAAGTATGAGTGAATGTAAGCATGTGTATGTATGTATGTACGTGCGTGTGTGTAGATAGATAGATAGGTAGACATAGGTATATATATGAATGTATGTATGAATAAAAAAAGTATTGTATTACAGTGTGTGTGGAGAGAGAGAGAGCGGGGTACATACATATATATATATATATATATATATATATATATATATATATATATATGGGTGGAAATATAGATAGGCCGATAGATTGATAGATAGGTTTGCGTATATCTTTATATATGTGAATATGTATGTATGCATGCGTGTAGATATCTGTGCATTTGTGTATTGGCTTACGTATGTGAATATAAGTGTGTGTGTGTGTGTGTGTGTGTGTGTGTGAGTGATCCGATAGATTTCCCCGTAGTCTTTATATTATGTCATTTCTGGCTCATCCTATCTTAATGACGTTGAATTTGTAAGTCGAGCATCGTCTCTTCCCTGGGAATAGATAGGGTGAACGAGAGGAAGAGAGAGGGGGGAAGAAAGAAAGAGGGAGAAAAGTCGAAGGCGGGGATGAGGAATTATCGTTAGGTATACAGCGTGAGAGATGGGTGGGGGCAAACGAAAGAGAACGAAAAAGGAACGGAGAGATGTAGGAATAAATGTCTGCGACAAGAAGTGATAATTAATTTTCTCGTTTTATTGGTTGCGTAATTGTCGGCTGATAATTGGGACACACTCAACACTAACAATACTGATTATTGACATTGCGAGTAGTAGTAGTAGTAGTAGTAGTAGTAGTAGTAGTAGTAGTAGTAGTAGTGGTGATGACTGCTGCAGTTGTTGTTGTATATATGTGTATACATATGTATGTAGGTATGTATGCATGTATGTATGTGTGTATGTATGTAGTTTGGTGTATATGTAATGTATTGTTGACTATGGGAGTAAATTGTATGCATATTGCAGCATTGCAATATGTTCTGCTTTCAAATTCCGATCAGATCACATTCAGATCGATAAAATAAAGTATCGATCAAATATTTTTGCTTAGCGGCATTTCGTCCGTCTTTACATTCTGAGTTCAAATTCCACCGAGGCCAACTCTGCCTTTCATCCTTTCAGGGGTCGATGAAATAAGTACCAGTTTAGCACTGGTGTCGATACGTTCGACTTTGCCCCACTCACGAAATTTCAGGCCTTGTGCCAATAATAGAAAGTATTATAGTAATTATCGTTGTGGGAGAGATCAATGCATGCAATCAAAGTGACACTGGGTTACAAATATACAAGGCCCAGTATACCCATCATGACCACCCGTCTGATAAGGGTACACCGGGCACATCATCAAAACTTGGTAACCTTGTATCAAGATAAACAGCGTATGACTTTGCAGTTGGGACCCAGTTAGAATTTTCTTCAGGTTCAATAGCCCATTCCGCTCAAAAGGTTCCTGAATAAGGGTTGTTTAAGGATGATGTGCAAAATACCCGTTTTCAGAGGTGAATTTACGAGGCCCAGTATATCTATCATGACTACCCGTCTGATAAGGGTACACCAGGCACATCATCAAAACCACATGTGGCGTGCGACTTGGTAACTTTGCGCTGAGGCGGAACCATAGCGCCTTCAGTCGAATCAAATTAACCGTAGGACTTATTCTTTGTAAGCCTTATACTTATTCTATCGGTTCTTTTGCTGAACCGCTAGGTTACGGAGACGTAAACACACCAGCATCGGTTGTCAAGCAATATTGTGGAGGGTGGGACACAGATACACACACATAAACTTAGATAAACTTAGATGTGTTTCGACCAAAGATTGGTCCAGGCCATGTCTAACTTAATAGCACCACCTGATAGGATTATCTAAATCCTTTATATATACATATATACGACGAGCTTCTTTCAGTTTCCGTCTACCAAATCCACTCACAAGGCTTTGGTCGGCCCGAGGCTATAGTAGAAGACACTTGCCCAAGATGCCACGCAGTGGGACTGAACCCGGAACCATGTGGTTGGTAAGCAAGCTACTTACCACACACACACACACACACTCACTCACTCACTCACTCACTCACTCACACTCACTCACTCACTCACTCACTCACTCACTCACTCACTCACTCACTCACTCACTCACTCACACTCACACACTCACACACACACACACACACACACACACACACACACACACACATATATAGCAAATGTATGTATTAGTCTATTTGACAATATAATCTTATTTCTTATATATATATATATATATATATATACTTGTTGCATTTCGCACCTGAAGTTTCATATTTAAGTGATGATTGATAAAGATATCTAAAGAAAAAAAAAATGAAGGTAAATGAAAATTTAAAATCTGGAAACAGAAATTAATCAAAATTCAATCACTAAATATGTGTGAGACATTTTTTATATTTGTCTCTACATAAATTTCCGACTTCCAGCAATTCTTAGTAAATGAGAGCAATTAGGTTCGTTTTTTTAATTTTAATTTTCGATATTATATTCTTGTTGTTGTTGTTGTGGATACCGTTCTTGTTGTTGTTATTGTTGTTGCTTAGCTACAAGATAAAACTGAGATTAAGCAAACATAGGATCGTCGGGAATCCGACTGTGCGGTTGAAGAATCTTACTTTGTAACCACGTGGTTTTGAGTTCAGTTGTACCTGTACTTCAAAGGGGTCAGCCTTGTCACACTCTCTGTGACGCTGAATCTGCCCGGGAACTACGTTAAGCGTACACGTGTCTGTGGAGTGCTCAGCCACTTCCACGTTAACTTCACGAGCAGGCTGTTCCGTTGATCGGATCAACTGGAACCCTCGTCGTCGTAACCGACGGAGTGCCACGAATATAAATAGATAAATATATATATATATATATATATATATATATATATGTATATGGGAGAATTTACGAAAAAAAACAACAGACGAGGACAGGTGGTGTAAACAACAAAAGGATGTATTAGTTTAACGCTCGGGAATAGAGAAAGTCTTTAACGTTTCGAGCTACGCTCTTCATATATATATATATATGTGTGTGTGTGTTTATGTATGTATATATATATTTCTGTTTGTGTCTGTGTACATGTTTGTATGCCTGTATATATATTATTATCACCAAACACTCACACATATACACAGACGTACATAAATAAATAGATAGACAGAGAGATAGTCGCGAACGAACAATCATAATATATATATATGTATATATATATATATATATATATATATATATATACGAACAATCATAATATATATGTATAGATACATTATATATATATATATATATATATATACACACACACACACCAAGCTCCTATTTTCCCTCCAAAACTGAAAACTGAATGTCGACTGGAAATTATGTGATAATGTACGAAGTCTACAGTTCATCGCAATCTCACAATAATATGCACAGCGTTACCTGGAACTTTGCTGATTTTAAGATCTCTGTGTCTACTTAGATATGCAGGAGGTGCAGTTTACACGCCAGATGCCCGTAAATTTGTTTGTTTTCACCCGGCTCTTGTAATTGTTCATACGAAAAGATAACCGCAAATGTGTGCATATGTGGACAAATATGTCTATATATCTATGTAAGTATATACGTATGTGTATATGCATGTGTATATATATGTATATATATGTGTATATATGTTTATATATATATATATAATGTATATATATATGTGGATGTTTGAGTCCATTCCATGCATTATCTTTTCGTACGAGTAACTAAATGCGTGTGTTTGCTTATGACAACATGCATTTAAATAGAGATACTGTAAGTATGTATGTATGTATGTATGTATATACATATATATATATATATATATATATATATATATATGGAGCGTGTGTGTGTACATGTATGCTTCTGTTTATGTATGTGTATATATAGATACATACACGTGATTTTTTAAAATTATATGTATGTCTCTCTAACTATGTATGTGCGTGTGCGTGTATGTTTGTATGTGTGCGTGTGTGGGTGTGTGTGTGTGTGTATATGTGTCCACACATGCACACGTATATGTTGAAAGATGCCGAGAGTAGAATCAAATTCATTGTGAAAATGAAGTCGACTGGGTCTTCGAGTTTCACCTATTCTCTTGAACCATGTATACGCACATATATACCGTAATCCTTCGACTATCGCGGGTGTTACCTTCCAAAATACCCCGCTATAGGTGAAAATCTCCGAAGTAGAACCAATAATGTATTGTATGCTTTTATTTTTATTTTTTTAATTTGTATATATTTATCTTATTATAAATGCAAAACAACACGATAGAGGAATCGATGTAAGCTTTAATAAGTAATAAACGATATGTGAACTGCGATATATATATATATATATATAGTTGAAGTATATGGAAAGATGACGACAGGTGTATGAACAACAAGCAGGTGTATTAGTTTGACGCTCGGGAAAATGAAGAAGTATTTTACGTTTCGAGCTTATGCTCTTCAACAGAAAGGAATACGTGAAAATAAACGGAGAGAGAATGAAATAAAAAGAAAACTTGTAGATTTAGCGGTCAAACATGGCGAATGATTAGAAAAAGGTTTGAAAGATGAGGCTTATATGTATATACGCTTATATATATATATATGTATATATGTTTATATATATGTATGTATGTATATATATATATATTTATATATATTCTTTTACTTGATTCAGTCATTTCACTGCGACCATGCTAGATAGATAGATACGTATGTACGTACATACATAATACATACATAATCATGAGCGCGCGCGCCAATGCACATACGCACATACGCACACATATATACATTTACAATTGGTGATAGATAGATAGAGAGAGGGAGGGAGAGGGAGTGAGAATTGAGCAATGTTCATTAAGAATCTTCATTCATGTGATCTCAAAAATTAAAACAATTTATTAAATAGCTCTTAAATTCTGATAACTTTATTCGTTTTTTTAAAACTCATTTCAATCAACATTTTCGCTTCCGGCTGACCTCAGGTTATTCGTTCGCGAAATTTACAAGTACAGAATAATTGTCTTTCGAGTAGATGCTAGTGAGAGCTTTGCTGCAAGCTAGCGAGTGTTGTTGGCACTCCGTCGCTTACGACGACGAGGGTTCCAGTTGGTCCGATCAACGGAACAGCCTGCTCGTGAAATTAACGTGCAAGTGGCTGAGCACTCCACAGACACGTGTACCCTTAACGTAGTTCTCAGGGATGTTCAGCGTGACACAGTGTGACAAGGCAGGTTCCTTTGAAATACAGGTACAACAGAAACAGGAAGAAAGAGTGAGAAAGTTGTGGTAGAAGAGTACAGCAGGGTTCGCCACCATCCCCTGCTGGAGCCTTGTGCAACTTTAGGTGTTTTCGCTCAATTAACACTCACAACGCCCGGTCTGGGAATAGAGACCGCGATCCTACGACCATGAGTCCGCTGCCCTAACCACTGGGCCTTTGCGCCTCCATCCTGCAAGCTAGCAATGCCATGTTTACACACAATCAGCATCTGAACCTAGCTCTAGAGACGAGAACGACGCGGAAGCAAACAGAGTACAAGCAACAAGTTCAATCATCTCTTGGTGCTTACCATATATAGGCTTGAAAATTTAGCACAAGGCCAGCAATTTCAGGGGTTGGGTAAGCCGATTACATTGACCCTAGTGGTGTTCAACTGGTCCTTTTTTTTTTTCTTTTTTTTGTCGACTGCAGAATGATAAAAGGCAACATTTGAACTCAGAATGTAAAGTTTAAGAGAATGCCGCTAATAATTTTTCCCGGCCTGCTAACGAATCTTTACTACTCTAGGCACAAGAGGAGGGGACCAGTCGATTAGACCGACCCCAGTACGTAACTGGTACTTAATTTATCGATCCCGAAAGGATTTTAGGCAAAGTCGACCTCGACGGAATTTGAACACAGAACATAAAGACAGACGAAATACCGTTTGGCATTTCGCCCGGCGTGCTAACATTTCTTATTTCTTTATTGCCCACAAGAGGCTAAACATAGAGGGGACAGATAAAGAGATTAAGTTGATTATATCGACTCCAGTGCGTAACTGGTACTTATTTAATCGACCCCGAAAGGATGAAATGCAAAGTCGACCTCGATGGAATTTGAATTCAGATCGTAAAGACAGACGAAATACCGTTTGGTATTTTGCCCGGCGTCCTAACATTTCTGCCAGGTCCCCGCCTTATCTTTATTATATATACTGGTTTCAAATTTTGGCAGAAGGCCAGCAATTGTGGGGAGGGGCTAAGTCAACAACAATGAAACCAGTGTTCAACTGGTACCTATTTTAACGATCCAGGTAGGATGTAAGGGAAAGTCGACCCTGGCGGAATTTGAACTCGGAACGTAGTCATTATGCTCAGTGTGCTGACAATTCTCCTTGTTCTCCGCTGTACATACTTAACACATACTGATGCCAATTTAACGGTCTCTAACAACGTAGAGTTGATAGTTTATTAAATAAATTGTTGTTATGCTTTAAATCCATATCAATCTAATCGAATTGACAGTCAATAAGGTTGTCTTTTAAACGTAGAAAAATGCCCCGTTGATGTTGTTGAAATTCCAGTGAAAGAGGCTTGGATCTAAGCTAGAAACCGACTGTTTCTCTATTGGCAAGAAATCTAGAAATAAAACTGAGTAAAGAAATATATACATAGATAGATAAACTTAGATACATACATTCATACATACACATGCATATATACACATACACATACACTCAAACACGCACATACATACATACATACATACTCATACAGACACACACATACACATGCATACAGACACATACACATACATGCAGACACACACACCAGACATACATATACACGTATATATATGCATACATACATGCACAAGACATGAAGTAATATATATCTAATCATTATAATCTCATGACTCGCACCCCCGCTACTCAGAGTTCGTTCCTATGTGCCTTTCCCTTTTGCAGCCTGAAGGAAAACGCATATTGAGATACTCCGAGTTGCAACAGTATGAATCATCACTTTCGGACGAATAGATAACTTCTGCATGTATTTCAGTACGTTGTTCTCGTTTGTACATTGAAAAGATTGTATGTGTGTGTGTGTGTGTGTGTGTGTGTGTGTGTGTGTGTGCGCGCGTAATTGTTTTTATTTAAGTTTAATTATGAAGGGGGTTAGAACAGTGTCTTGAGAATTGAGTTGTTGCTTCCTTCGCAATTAATTACAATTTTGAATAGAAAGACGTTGGGAAGGTGAGCATATATAAGTGTGTGTGTGAATGTGTGTGTGTATGTGTATGAATGTATATATGTATTTGTATGCATGTGTGTAGTATTGTGTGAGAGTGAATGAATGTACGTGTGTGTGTGTGTGTGTGTGTGTGTGTGTGTGTGTGTGTGTTCTGTGTGTGTAAGTACGGACTAAGCGGATTAGAAAGATTAAAAAAAGAAAGAAGGGAAGAAAGAAAGAAGGAAAGAAAGAATCGGTTCGAAATCGAAATTCTGCCTCTGATTTGACATATCGATTAAAAACTAAAAATAAAAGTAAAAACAAAATAATGTCAATAATTGTTTCTAGATT
>NC_142948.1:29099428-29121928 GCF_046866305.1 Octopus bimaculoides | reverse complement strand
GATGATGAGATGAGAAATTGCTTAAAAGCCTTCTTGTTTACGTGTGGCATTCGTCGGTCGTCTGTTGCTAAGTTACTTCTCACTGGCAAGAAATTTCCAATTAACGTTCACTATGGAATCTATTTGTATTCCATTTAAAAATGCTGTCTTTGATGGAATCCACACGTCTCCCGTGTGTATGTGTACGAAAGAGGGAAACAGAGAGAGTTTGTTTGGATGTCTCTGTGTGTAAGTGTAAAAGTAATACGTGAGCCTCTCTAGACAACTACGCTGCAGAGTGGATGGATTTATGAATACACAAACACATATACATTGATGCGCCAGCACACAATCACCTCTATACTTCCCTAACACACGCACACACGCACACACACACACACACACACACACACACACACACACACACACACACACACACACACACACACACACACACACACACACACACACACACACACACACACACACACACACACACTGGTGTGATTAACGTCCGTTTCCTTTCTGATGATTTCTTGTGTTGGAAATGTGGATGCCAGTACCAAACATCATCAATTCTAAGTGTTTAAATTGATGTATCCAAACATATTGTTCGTAAAGACTGCAGCGCTTTATCTATCTATCTATCTGTTGTTTGTCTGTCTATCTATATCTATTTGTCTATCTATCCAGCTAGCAATCTATCTTTCTCTCTCTCTCTCTGTATATATATATATATCAATTTATCTACGTGTCTGCCTGTCTTTCTGTCTGTCTATCATTCTATCTACCAATCCACCTCTTTAACCACCAGACCGTCTTTCTGTCCGTCCGTCCACCTGTCATTCTTTCTCTCTATTTGCGCATCTATCTATCTATCTATCTATCTATCTATCTATCTATCTATCTATCTATCTATCTATCTATCTATCTATCTATCTATCTATCTATCTATCTATCTATCTATCTATCTATCTATCTATCTATCTATCTATCTATCTATCTATCTATCTATCTATCTATCTATCTATCTATCTATCTATCTATCTATCTATCTATCTATCTATCTATCTATCTATCTATCTATCTATCTATCTATCTATCTATCTATCTATCTATCTATCTATCTATCTATCTATCTATCTATCTATCTATCTATCTATCTATCTATCTATCTATCTATCTATCTATCTATCTATCTATCTATCTATCTATCTATCTATCTATCTATCTATCTATCTATCTATCTATCTATCTATCTATCTATCTATCTATCTATCTATCTATCTATCTATCTACCGTTCTGCACGCACTCGTACAATGTCCCACCATTTCCGAGCTGTGGGCTTACGTCGAACAACTGCTATCGCGTGTGGGACGAGTCGGTCTATCAGCCGAGTCTATCGTGAATATTGTCGCGCCTCCTTCCTTTAAACGGGAAGGAAGAGCTATTTTCATCGTACTTGTGGCTATGGCGAAAGAATGTGTATGGTGGACGCGTCTGAAAGGTCTAGAGACAGACTTTCCTCTCTGGGCAATCTCTCATCAACTTCTTCAAGTATCACCTGAAGAGGAAGGTGAGAGTAGAAAGGGAAGTCTTGTCTAGTGAATGCTTCAAAAAAAGATGGGTGAATGTAGCAAGGATGGCACGTGTGAACGACGGAGCCATCTTGAGCATAACCCTACGAACTAAAAAAAAAAAAAAATTCAAGAAAAAAAAAAAAGGCAAAAGAGTCACTTACTGTTATAGTTTCTTCAATGAGAATATTGACCAAGGTTACCGTGGTCTTTTCCGTAGGCTTTTCTTTCCACGGCCAAACCTAAACTGTCTTCCCCTCCTTTTACACGAGAACATTACTGTGTGATACACGATCCCTATTGATCGGCCTTTTTTTTTTTTCTCGATCCTTTTTGATCGAACTCCCCCCTTTTCCTTCGACCCCCCCTTTTTTTTCCTTTCCCCCTCCCAAAAAGAAAAGCTCTACATTGTATTTGTCCCATCTTCATTGAGCCCTGTGTGGCTAATAAAAGAAATGTATCTCTTTCTCTCTTTCTCTTTCTCTCTCTCTCTCTCTTTCTCTCTCTCTCTCTCTCTCTCTCTATATATATATATATATATGTATAAAAGATAATAAGAGTGAAAAAACTACAGAAGGCTTGTGTTACATGGTTAAAGTATATATTATGTCAGAAAAATGTTAGAAAATCTTTTTGGTATATAAACATTGTATTTTGAGAAATAACCGGTTTCGTGTTATATATATCTTCTGTCTCTCTATCTCTCTCTATATATATCTATCTACCTACCTACCTATCTACCTGTATATGTATCTAAATATCCATCTATTTATCTAAGCATACTGACTTCTGCCCGTGGAATGTTTTTCCAGGATCACAGAGGCCGAAATTTTAGAATACGATATCCATGTCCAGCATTCCTGTCAATACCCATAACAAATATGCATAATGAAAATCCGTATCGATTCATGAATCAGAATAAATAGAAGAAACTATGAAAAACCGTAAAGCACCAAACCTGTTGAAATATTTTGCAGGTCCAAATAATGAAAAAAAGATTACTGAAAAAGAAAGCCGTCCCCGAGTAACGAAACATCAAACCACCGAAATCCCACTCATATCCTACAATATATATGCAACATCTCGTGCAGCCAATTGTCCAGCACTGAGGAAGGGTAAGACACTGAAACCACTTCTGGTCTACCGGTCTTGCCACGCTGGAGGGGAGTGGTTTGTTTCCTTACTCGCAACGTATCGGACACAGGTTGTGTGTCGTTAACCAGTGAGAAGGGATGATTTCCTGAGGTTAAAATGTAGGCGCAGGAGTGGCTGCGTGGTAAGTAGCTTGCTTACCAACCACGTGGTTCCGGGTTCAGTCCCACTGCGTTGCACCTTGGGCAAGTGTCTTCTACTATAGCTTCGAGCCGACCAAAGCCTTGTGACTGGATTTGTTTTATATATATATATATACATATATATATATATACATATATATATATATATATATATATATATATATATATATATATATGGTGGTTGTCTACTCCTTACACAGAGTTTGACCACCTCCTGCACCTACACCTTAGCCCTTTCATGGCGTCTGATGTGGCTTTTTAAACCAGACAATGTTTTGAAAAAAGACCCACACAGATTGCACCTCTGATTTGTAAGTTCTGCACATTGTGGATCCTAACATGTCTTTTAAGACCCCCATTGGATTTGCAAACCCTCTGGCACACGCCACATTCAAACGTGTGCACAGACATAAATCAAAATAGCTGGTTGAAGTTTGTTTTCCATGGGTTCGCAGGTGATATATATATATATATATATATATATATATATATATATATATATATATATATATACCGAATATTTAGAAAGTAAGAGAAATCTGTGCATAAATTAAGTATGTTACTAAGACGTAGAATAGCAACAATTATTAAATATTTCAAATGACGATCATATATAAAAGAAACCTGATTAAATAGAAGAAAGATACACGTTATCAATGGGAACAATATATATTTTTTTTTTAATAATGATAGCGTGCTTCTGTAAGAAGAGATCTAAAACTATACGTATAAACGGAGGATAATTTTAGGAATAGGATCTCAAAATATGATTCCATATTTTGGGAAACATTTCTTATGTGAGGAATATTAGAGGCTTGAAAGCAAAAGTGCATGTCTATTAGAATTGCGGATTTAATCTGGTTACCCACGTGAACTTTTAACTACAAGTGAGTCTGTTGGGAGTGGATTTATAAGATCGATGTTAGATTTGGAAAGTGAAGAAGAGTAAAGAATTAAGTAGTCAAGTTAAGGGGATTAAAATGTGTACGTACGAGTACATAGATATACGTATACACACACACATACATATGCACGTGTATGTATATATATATATATATATATATATATATATATGGGCGCAGGAGTGGCTGTGTGGTAAGTAGCTTGCTTACCAACCACATGGTCCTGCGTTCAGTCCCACTGTGTGGCACCTTGGGCGAGTGACTTCTGCTGTAGCCTCGGGCCTTGTGACTGGATATGGTAGACGGAAACTGAAAGAAGCCCATCGTATATGTATGTATATATATGTGTGTGTTTGTGTGTCTGTGTTTGTCCCCCACCCAACATCGCTTGACAACAGATGATGGTGTGTTTACGACCCCGTAACTTAGCGGTTCAGCAAAAGTGACCGATAAAATAAGTACTAGGCTTACAAAGAAGAAGTCCTGAGGTCGATTTGCTCGAATAAACGCGGCGCTCCAGCATGGCCGCAGTCAAATGACTGAAATGAGTAAAAGCGCATATACATATATATATATATGTACATGTATATGTACATGTGTATGTATGTATGTATATATATATGTATGTATATAGGCAAATTGAAAATAAAAATCAAAAACAACGAAAGTTAAGAGGGCGCACACGTTGATGTTCAGTTTAAGATGGAAAAAGGAAGCTGAGTGACGTTTCGAGCATGGCTCTTCGTCAGAAAGAGGTGAGAGAAAAGGTCCAGAGAGGAAGGAAAAGAATAGTCCAAGAAAAGCCCGTGTGCGTAGGCAGAAAATTACACCAGTGGCTTAAGTATGAAAATAATGACACGCGTGTATATATTAATTTGTTAACAAATTCAAATTTTCTTATTAAACAGACAATTACAACGCATTTCACGCACAACAAAGACGTGCCCTGGATAATTAGAATAATTTTTTCTTTAATATTTTTCTGACTTGTTATAACCGTTCTTGTTGGCACTCCGTCGCTTACGACGTCGAGGGTTCCAGTTGATCCGATCAACGGAACATCCTGCTCGTGAAATTAACGTGCAAGTGGCTGAGCACTCCACAGACACGTGAACCCTTAACGTAGTTCTCGGGGATATTCAGCGTGATACAAAGTGTGACAAGGCTGACCCTTTGAATTACAGGCACAACAGAAACAGGAAGTAAGAGTGAGAGAAAGTTGTGGTGGAAGAGTACAGCAGGGTTCGCCACCATCCCCTGCCGGAGCCTCGTGGAGCTTTAGGTGTTTTCGCTCAATAAATACTCACAACGCTCGGTCTGGGAATCGAGACCGCGATCCTATGACCGCGAGTCCGCTGCCCTAACCACTGGGCCATTGCGCCTCCACTCTGTTATAACAGTAATCAAATAAAAAAAAGTGGATTAAAGTATTACCTAATAAAAAGAAAGAAGAAAAGCATTAACGGCGAAACTATCATTTGTAATGTCACTGTAAGATAATCCGGTAACTGTAGAAGCATTTAATTCTGTTTTCGTATTGAGATGCTTCTGTTCAGAATGGGTTTATCTTCGTGATCTTTAATCATTTGACTATCAATTATCCAACTATGGAGATGTAAAAACTTTGTAGGCGTTTGGTGTTGCTATCTATAAAGATATTCACATTAATAAACATACTTCACTCGGCTGTAGCTTGTATTGAGTGTTTTAATAATAACTAGTGGAGACGCAATGGCCCAGTGGTAAGGGCAGCGGACTCGCGGTTATAGGATCGTGGTTTTGATTCCCAGACCGGGCATTGTGAGTGTTTATTGAGCGAAGACACCTAAAGCTCCACGAGGCTCCGGCAGGGGATGGTGGCGAACCCTGCTGTACTCATTCACCACAGCTTTCTCTCACACTTATTTCCTGTTTCTGTTGTACCTGTAATTCAAAGGGTCAGTCTTGTCACACTGTGTCACGCTGATTATACCCAAGAACTACGTTAAGGGTACACGTGTCTGTGGATTGTTCAGCCACCTGCACGCTAATTTCATGAGCAGGCTGTTCCGTTGATCGTATCAACTGGAACCCTCGCCGTCGTAACCGACGGAGTGCCAACAACAAAATATCAATTATCCTAGTATGGAGATGTAAAAACTTTGTAGGCGTTTGGTGTTGCTAACTATAAAGATATTCACATTAATAAATATGCTTCACTCGGCTGTAGTTTGTATTGAGTGCTTTCAATAATAACTAGAGCTTTTGTCTGAAATGATATCGGTTTCAAATCATGGCACAATGCCTGCAATTTCAGGGAAGAGGATGAGCCAATTAAATCTACCTCCATACTCGATTAGTACTTATTGTATCGACTTTGAAAGGATAAAAGACAAAGTCGACCACAGTGGAATTTGAACACGGAACGTAAAGACGGATAAAATGCCGCTAAGCATTTTGCCCGGCACGCTAACGACTCTGCCAGCTCGTCGCGTTTTTGCCTGAAGCAATATCTTTTCTAATATAGGCGCAAGGCCTGAAATTTGAGGGGCAGGGCTAGTCGACATTTGCCCGCGGTGCCCCGCAGTTGGATTGAACAGGGAACCATGTGGTTGGGAGGCAGACTCGTTACCACACAGCCAAGTCTGTTATGTACTGTATAGATCGGTGGTGGGGATGGTTGTGGTGGCGGTTTTGTATATGATGTTGGTGGTGGTGACGATGATAGTAGTAGTAGTAGTAGTAGTAGTAGTAAAGATCAAGAGGCAGAAAGAGAAGGCGGTAAAGTGTGAGAGGGTGGAGGGGAAGGTGGCTGTAGAAAATTGATCATTGATGTATATTGCCTGAAAAACTAGAAATTTGAGAACGAGGCTAAAAACTTCACATAGGGTGGAATTATGAGTGACTGAATAATTGCAAATCAAACATGTTTTGGTGAAATTTGTAATTAGAGAGGGATCAACTTCCGCTGGTCCACTTCCGTTCTTTCAATCAATGACCAGCCACTCACTTCCGGTTAATAATACATTTGAGAGACGAATGAATTAGTATTTATATCGGATTTTCGTACAGCTGCTGTTGTTGTTGTTGTTGTTGTTGTATGTTTGTACGTGTGTGTGTGTGTGGGGGGGGGGGTTTACATTCGTAGTGTATTTTGTGATTACGTGTTGGTGTTCTTTGTACTCTGTATGCGTGTATGATTTAAAATGAGTAATTATGCGGAAGCTGGTTGCTGCATATCTTTATAGACATGCATACATACGTAGATAGATAGATAGAGAGATGCATGTATACATACATACATACATAAAAGCATGCATATGTGAGTGTACGTATGTATATATACATACAAATATATGTATAATATATATATATATATATATATATTGTATATGTATGTGTATATATATATGTATACATATGTACGTATGTATATATGCATACATACATATACGTATATATGCATACATACATATACGTATATATGCATACATACATATATGTATATATGCATATATGCATACATACATATGTGTATATATATGTATACATATGTACGTATGTGTATATATATATATATATGTATACATATGTACGTATGTATATATGCATACATACATATATGTATATATGCATACATACATATATGTATATATGCATACATACATATATGTATATATGCATACATACATATATGTATATATGCATACATACGTACATACGTACATATGTATATATATACGTATGTATGCATATATACATACATATATATAATGTGTGCGTGCATACGTATGTATATATACATAGAAACATGTATAATATATATATATTATATACATATATATGTATGTGTATATATATATGTATATATGTATGTGTATATATATATGTATATATGTATGTGTATATATATATGTATATATGTATGTGTATATATATATGTATGTATATATATGTGTGTGTATATGTACATATGTAAGCATACATATATATATATGTGCGTGTGTGCATGTTTGTGTACGTATGAATGTATATATGCATACATATGTGTTTGTGTGTGTTTGTGTGTGTGTACTTATGCATATAGACATACATATAGATCCACACACACACACACACACACACACACACACATTAGGCCATAGATACCATTCGATCTTTAATAAGTCCTGCCTTAAATCATCGTTCTCAACCACGCCCAATCTTGGATCTATAATTGCACCCAATAATGGATTCAAACTTAAAATAATAGTATTGATATAGATGACAATATAGCCGACCTTAATGATAATCCTGATATTAAAAATATAAAGTGCCGAAACCGGTAGTTATGTCCTTTAAAGAAATACTGTTTAAGGAGAAATGTGATATATAAAGTTCAGGTTTCAACCCCTACTGAATCAAAAAGATATACATAGGAAGTTACGAATGATTATAAGACTAGATATAGGCCACACACACACACACACTCACATTCATTTATTAATCAAGAAACAAAAAAAATCAACTGCACTAGCTACCCACATTAATAAATTTAAAATGCGCAATAAAGAATTCAGTCTAGATTGAGCTAGAGTGTTCTAACGTTTCGCGCACATAGCTCTTCGTCGGAAAGACGGAAGAGAAAAGTACTTAGGTATATATATATATATATATATATATATATATATATATATATATATATATACGTACGTACATACGTACGTACGTACGTACGTACGTATGTATGTATGTATGTATGTATATTTGTGCATACGTATATAGGTGTATATGTATGTATGTATGTATATATATGTATGTATGTATGTGTATATATATGTATGTATGTATATATATATATATGTATATATACCTGTATATATGTGTATGTATATACAGCATGTATGTGAAGTTGTAGCGTGTGTGCATATGCTCAATGCGTGCTTGTGTGCAAGTTGTTATTGCTGTTGTATAAATTCTGAGGGTCCGTATAATAAGATTATACATCTATACACACACACACACACACACACTGACACACATATATGTGGTAGGATTCTTTTGGTTTCCATCTCCCAAATCCATTCATAAGGCTTTGATCGGCCCGTGACTATATAAGGCGCTTGCCCATGAAGCCACACTGTGAGACTGTACCCGGAACCATGTGGTTATGAAGCAAACTTCTGAACATACAGCCAGATGTGCCCCTGTAAAATGATTTTTAAACCAAACTTCACCATTTATAATAATAAATATAAATTACAAGACAGAACCATCGTCCTGCGAATCGGCAGAAAAATTTACCGTGGTGTTATCAAGAATGGAAAAAATAACCGAGGCACAATTAATAGAGTTGGAAAATTTTCACTTTTGGACATTCAATGTTCTATGTACTGTGTTGCAAATTACCTTTCGCTGCCATCAGATGCGACTAACAGAAATTGATTGTAAGGTGAAAAAACAACGAAAAGAAGGTTACCTCTCCTGAGAGAAATATGAACGAACTCGGAAAAAATATCGATCAGTTAGACTAATTAGTGCGAAGTGAGTGATAAATTCTCTAACCATCAGCTGCGACTTTATGATATATTATCTAAAGTCTATGGAAGCAGTTCATAAGAGGCTCTAATGGGCAAGCTAATTGCCCTCAAACATGAACTGCAAGCCGTAAGCGAAAAACTTCGGTACCGCAAAAAAAAAAAAATAATAATAATAATAATAAAGAAAGAAAGAAAGAAAGAAAGAACAAGCCGTCAATCGTATGGTTGCATTAATTATGCAAGCAGAATATCACAGCATAAAATGTCAGACCATCGAGGTCTTCAAAACTCTTTCGCCGGATGATCGAGAATCAATTTAAGAAGTTATCTGGAATGTAAGCAAACAACACAACTATGATACAGTGTGGTTTGATGGGGGTTACCGAGTGAATACTGCACAAACATGTTTCTGAAAATTTGTAGTATCAATAGTGAAATTCTCCTGACGGTCGTAGCAAAACTACCGAACGGAAAATTTACTTAAAAGAGACTTGATGATCGGTTATTAGCAGAGGAAGTTCACTCTCTTATGAGAAAGCAAGAGGGGAGAATGAATCTGAGGCTTACCTGAACTGCTACCAATCAAGAATGTCATTTTTACAGAAGCGAAGCAGCATCGACCAAACATCAATTGTAAACACTGGCAGGATTTCTTTTAAACGGAGAGATGGAGGCAGAATCCTAAGATCAGTCCAGAAGGCTTTTGAGTGCCGCATCATGTCACTTAGATCAGGGGTTTTCAAACTGTGGTCCGCGGACCACAGGGGGTCCGCAAGGACAAGACAGGGGGTCCGTGGACAGCAAATACTTTTTATGGGCAATTTGATTTTATATATGTTTTTTAATCGAAATCTTTTAATTGACAATAAACCTATTTGTTAAATAAATAAATGTAAAAATATGTTATTTTAAGCAAATATTTATGTATAAATTTCATAAGCGTTTATAAAGGGGTCCCTAAGGTAAAACCTGAAATATAAAGGGGTCCGCAAGTCAAAAAGTTTGAAAACCCCCTGACTTAGACAACTCCGACAGAAGAGTAAAGAGGGAAATGTATGCCTTACCTGTTGAGTACCTCAACAACGGATGTAATAATATAAGATTAGATGAAGCACACGTGGATAGTTATTCTGGATGTAGAGTTGTTCCATGTGAACCCAGAGTGGCAGGACAGACTTGTAAGGAAGGGGGAGAGAGAGAGAGAGAGAGAGAGGGAGAGGGAGAGAGAGTAGAAATGTATACAAGAGTATATATTCTGCAAACTATAGAAGATCAATAACATTCACAAGAATAGTAACCCCATAACCTCTCCTAGACCTATAACAGATACCTTGCTCAGACGTGTGCTTTAGGGGAAAACTTTCTAAGTGCAATTCCATGGTCATTCGTGACCTAAGGTGGTGGTGGATCTTTATCAAGGCCGTACAAGAACACTATCATATATGTGAGAGGGGCATGTAAATACGTATGCATGATCTCGAAACCAGATGGGTGTGAAAACCATTCCTGTGTCTCTTTAAATCTTTTAAAGTATTCATAAGTTTCCCCAAAATTTAATAATTTTGTTTCTGCATTATCAGTATGAAACACCAGTGACTTGAAATTTTTCATCGTTACTTCAATTATGCCAGTCTGAATAACAGACATCTTAATGTATCGTGGGGGATTATCAAGATTCACAAAAATTTCAAAATTGTTTTGTTATTCGGGCATGAAACACGAGTCAATAGAAAGTGTGCCAAGTTTCTTGTTTTAGTGTTCACACTCTCATCAAATAAATAATTTAACACCTTCTTGAACATTTTTCAAAGGCTCTGACCTCCCGTATTATTTATTCATTTATTTATTCATTTATTTATTTATTTATTTATTTATTTATTTATTTTCTTCATCCCTTCGACTCCTAGAACAATTAACCGGTTTCTATAGCGTTTAAGTGACCAAGATCCCAGTATTTCGTCTGCCGTTACGTTCTGAGTTCAAATTCCGCCGAGGTCGACTTTGCTTTTCATCTTTTCGGGGTTGATAAATTAAGTACCAGTTACGCACTGGGGTCGATGTAATCGACTTAATTCCTTGTTTGTCCCCTCTATGTTTAGCCCCTTGTGGGCAGTAAAGAAATAAGAACGATGAAGAACTTAAAGCTGGCAATTTTGAGGGGAAAGGGGAACGGGTGTCATATCTATAACATCGATCCCAGTGCTTAACTGCTATTTTGTTTTATCGACCATACAAGAATGAAAGACAAACGTCACCTCAGCGGGATTTGAACTCAGAACTTAAAGAGTCGAAAGAAAATACTGTTAAGCGTTTAGTCCAAATGTGCCAACGATTCTGCCGAGTCTCTCGTATATAAAAGTCAAAATCCAAGAATCATTTAACAATTTCTTCTGGCCCACACCCGCTTCCGAAGTATCTCGTGAAACACTTAAGAATTCCAGGCTTCATTAGAATGTGTTATTGATCTTGGCAACAGCGAAAGAAATAAACTTTTAAAAGTTTCTTTCATCACTTCGAGACTTGGCCATTTGGAAAAACTGTGGAAGGAATGTCTAAGATATAGAAATGTTCCCAGACGTTTAAGGTGAAATCTTTCCCATCATATTAAGTTACTTGCCTTAGTTTTGAACAATAACTCTATTAATATAGACGTCAACGAAGACATTATAGGTTGGCAGCAATGAGCTACTTGTGTGTTCATGTATGAAGTGATGGCGGATCATGTTTATAAAGATATGTATGTATATATGTATGTGTATGTATGGATGAATGGTTGTATGTATATATATGCGTATACATACAAGGACACATAAACGAATGTGAATATGTCTATATTCTATCCATTTATTTTTTTATGTATGTGTATGTATGTATATGTATATATGGATGTGTGTATGTGTCTATATATACGTATATACATATATATATACAAGCACACACATAAACAAATGTGAATATATCTATATTCTATCCGTTTATTTAAGTACTTTTGTGTGCCTGTGTATGTGTGTATGCATGTATGTATGCATATGTGTGTTTGTGTGTGTGTATGTATATATCTATATAGATATATGTATATACATATAGATGCATATTTATACCTATATGAATAAATAAATATATACATATATATATATATATGCTTCTATATGTATATTTACACACACACACATATGTGTGTGTGTCTATAAATATATTTATAGAGAACATATACATATATATACATACATACTCACACCTATTTACATGTATGTCTGCGTGTGCTTAACTGTGGGTATATGTAATATTCATAAACATGTGTGCGTGCAGGCGCTTGTGTGTGAGTGTGTGTGTGTATATATGTGTGTGTGTGTGTGTGTGTGTGTGTGTTGGTGGTTTCATAGGAATGTCAGATATATTAACTAGAAAATTACCCCTAATACTCGTGGAATGTACAGGAATTCACTAATTTTCGAAATGAAATGTAATTTATATTCTAAAACACGCACAAGTATCTTGGCTAACTGCTGCTTATACATACTTGGCGCGTATGCGTACGTATATGTGTGTGTGCGCATGCATGTATATACATGTGTGTATATATATATATATATGTATATGTATATATGTTTATATATGTATTTGTGTATGTGTGTATATATATACACGCGGACGCATACATACTGGTGAATTAAAGGTGTTTAAATATGAGTGTATGTGTGCGTGTGTATACATACAGTCACTGTCAACAGCATTCTTGTATAAGAATAAAAGATTTGTACTCTACAAAATTATAGATTAATGTAAATCTGTTTTTACTATAACTGAGCAAACACACAAACATGTATATACGTATATATTTAAATCTATCTATATATATGTATGTATGTGTGTGTGTGTGCGCGCGTGTAAACATACACACACACATACAAATATATATATATATATTGAGAAAAAGGAGGCAGTCAGAATTCTGGATAATTTTTTATTACGCTTTCGTTCGTTTTTCGAACTCGTCAAGACCAAATCAAAATCTATCTAAATGCTAAAAACGAAACGTTTCGTTGTTCATTCATATGAAAAGGTTGTTTTTTTTTTTTTGCAATGTTTAGAAGCAGAGAATAATGTTGTTTTGTCTGGGGTGGGGAAGCATAGAGGGTGGGAAAGAGATAGAGAGGTTTCAGGACAATCAAGAAAGCGGAGAAAAAATAATAATGGATAAGGGAAAGGATAGATAGATAGATAGATAGATAGACAGAGAGAGAGAGAGAGAGAGAGAGAGAGGTTGCTTTTCAATTTGATGTGGTCAATTCATTGAAATTTCATTACAAAGCATTTTTCTTTCTTTCTCCTTTCTTACTGTTTCTTTTTCTCATTATATATATATACATATATATGGCCGAGGGATTAAAATTAAAATTAATCAAAGGACATACTAAGTATGTCTGCCTGCTGGAAATAACAGCCAAAACTCTTATTTTAATCAACAAAATTGCTTGACTTTGTATATACATACATGCATACATATACATACATGCATACATACACATACATGCATATATATATATATATATATATATATATATATATATATATACAAATACGCATATAAATGCATGTCTATATGTGCGTGTGTATTTTAAGATTTAATTGATTTTGATGAAATTATTTAATATATATATATATATATATATATATATATATATATATATATATATATATATATATATACACACATGTATGTATGTATGTAAGTACGCAAAAGTGCCAGCTAACACGGGTGAGCAGCCAACCACAGCACGACAAACGTTGATCAGCCGTCGATTGCCAGCGCAGTGTGTGGTCAGTAACGAAGTCTGACATAATTGAATACAAACAAATAACACTAATAATGATAATTTCAATGATTTTACTATAACATCAGTCGTTAAATTTTAGTTATAAAAAAATAAGCAACACTAAACATGGCTGTTACGACGACCCACCGACCCACAGCAGGTGGCGCTGAAATCTCGCCTTGCTTCTCAAACAATAAACACCAATGTATAAATAAGTAGTAGTAGTAGTAGTGGTGGTGGTGGTGGTGGTGACGACGACGGCTGTAGCAGTAGTAGTAGTAGTAGTAGTAGTGGTAGTGGTAGTGGTGGTGACGGCGACGGCCGCAGAGGCAGTAGTGGTAGTAGTAGCAGCAGTAGTAGCAGCAGTAGTAGTAACAGTAGTAGCAGTAGTAGTAGTAGCAGCAGTAGTAGTATTAGTAGTAGTAGCAGCAGTAGTAGTAGTAGTAGTTGTGGTGGTGGTGACGGTGACGGCCGCAGCCGCATCAGTAGTAGTAGTAGTAGTAGTAGTAGTAGTAGTAGTAGTAGTGGTGGTGGCAGCAGCGGTAGTCGTTGTTGTTGTTGTTGTTTAGCACGTGGTCAGCCTGGATTGATCAGAGACGTCACAACTATGATGGGTTGGGGTAGTTATCTGGCTGCTATTTCTAGCATGCCGGTCGACATGCCACGTAGAGAGACGCGCCGAAGCTCTCAGTTATGTCTGCATTTTGCTGTTTGTGATTGTTTACACAAAGTAATAGTATGGCAGATGGCGAGTTCAATTGTTATGGCTGATAATTATCGCTACAACGACATATGGTATATATTCACACACATTCACATATAGTTATATATACACACTAACAGTGATATATATATATATATATACACACATATACGTTTACATAATTACGGGTGTAAAAATGTGTTTACTAAAAACACAAGTCTATCTTTGCTCGCTATCTAAAACGCTCGCTAGGGTTTCGATTAATTAAATTGTATGTGTGTGTGTGTGTGTGTGTGTGTAATAGAAGACACTTACCGAAGGTGTCACGAAGTGGGACTGAACCCGGAACAATAGTATTATTGATAATACAATTAGGTATATCAATAGAACTGTAGAGTGACTCAAATTCTGAGAGTTTCGTTCATTGTTTGATAGGTGTCAATGAACGAAACTCTCCGCTTATGAGTCACTCTATAGAATATGCCGAATGAATTATATATATATATATATATATATATATATATATATAATTTTTCTCGTCTGGCCGTAAAGCCTTTTCTGTTTGTTTTCCTGTCTTGTTTTTTGTCCGCCACAACATTCCTTCATGGCAAGATTTAATTTGTGTATACAAATTTAATTTGCGGTCCATGGGAAGAGCTGTTTTAACGATGCGTCCTGCCTAGCTCTTCGAAACGCCGGTGTTAAAACGGAGGTAGCTGATGAAGTAGAATGTTCTCTATGTGGCTTGTGTGTTTTCTCGTCTCTGTTTTGTTTGCAATGTCCTGTACCCAGATATGCACCTATACATACAGGTGGATGGCGGTATGCACATACCTGTACGTATATATGCATATACTCATTTACTATTTGTTTATATATATATATATATATATATATATATGAAGGCAATAAGGCTGGAGATTGGAACGATGATTTCCCTTCGCAAATACTGATAGGGCACAGGCAGTGTGTCAATAGCCAGCTGGAGAGGTCTTCCTGGAGCTATAAACTGCAGTAGCATCGTCCATTATGGGTCAGCCACATTTGGGTGGCAAATATACTTGACTTTATATATATAAATCTTATCGGTGTGGCTGTGTGATAAGAAGTTTGCTTCCCAATCACATGGTTCCGGGTTCAGTCTCTCTGCGTGGCACCTTGGGCTCGTGTCTTCTTCTATAGCCTCATGCCGATAAAAGCCTTGTGAGTGGATTTGGCAGACGGAATCTGGAAGAATTCCGTCATATATATATATATATATATATATATATATATATATATATATACCGGAGTAAGCACATGAAATGTGCAACAAGGTGGAAAAAAGAGTACTCAAATACCAGAGGTAGAGTAATATGCTTTATTTAAAAGCAGCAGAATTATACATACATGCAACTATATTATTATATGTGCGTATGTGCGATTAGGTTCACACTCACATATACTTGTATGTGTACATGCGCATGTACAAGGTTATGATCGTAACTATTTGCGTACATATCAGCATATGTATCTATATGCGGGATGCTATATACATTTTTGTATACGCATATATGCGCAATCTAAATTTTTATGCACGTTCACTATATGTTCTTGCTTATTTTCTCTCTCTACTTCTTCCTTCCTATCCCCAGCCTTTCTCTCTTCTCTTTTCTTCCTTTTTTTCCATTTCTTTCTTTCTTTCTTTATTCTTTCTTTCTCCTTTCCCTTTTTTATGACAACTACATTCCCCCCGCCACCCCCTTTCCCATATTTAACGTTATTATAGATACGTTACTCTTTACCCCTCCACTCCATAGATTAAGATACAATTGTCGTTACAAGTGCATAGGTTTTCCATGCGCTGGCTATATGCGTGTGTACGTATATGTGTGTAGATTTGTACTTATGTATATATCTGTGCCTTGTAAATATAGACCTATATACGTAGATTGTCTGCGTATGCAGCTGTATATTGCGATGTATATATTTATATGTAGATATATATATATATATATGTTGTGGATAGCCTTGTATACATACGCGCTATTGTATTTTATTTTATTTTATTTTATTTTATTTTGAATGCAGCGTATGCTTTATTTTATTGATTTGATTTTAAAGCGTTAATTCGAATATAATTAATTATCTATAATATGTATTTGGAGCCCATTTTTCTATTTAAGGTTTTCTTCGATATTTTTTAATAGGGTGAATCTGTATTAAATTTATTTGGTCTGTGAATTACACATCATTGACCGTTAATTGAAACGACCAATCCATGGCCCTTATTTGAAACAACCAATCAGACGAATCCATGTGTTTTAAATTTTATATTACTTTCGATTGCATCGTTATCCTTCCTCCATTTCTAACAAAACTGTCCGATGAACGGGAACGTGAAACTCAGAGTAACGGTTTTTTTGTTATATTTCTGCTGCTTTTAAATAAAGTATATATATATATATATATATATATATATATATATATATATATATATATATATACATATATATATATATGTGTGTGTGCATGTGTGTACATACACACACACACACACACACACACTCAATCAAACACGTATTCATTGCTGTGCAATTATAGTATAGTATATGCTTCATTATTGTTCATTGTTTTGAGTGTATGAAAGTGTGTGTGTCGGGGTTGTATGTATGTATGTATGTGTGTGTGTGGGAGGGTGTTTGTGTGTACGTGTGTGCGTGCGTGTGTACGTATGTACATATGTGTGTGACTGTAATAGTGTGTGTCTGTTTTAATTGGCAGTTTTCCCTTTTTTTATCAAATTGCTTTGTACGTTCATATATATATATATATATATATATGTGTGTGTGTGTAGCTTTGTATGTATGTGTGTAAATATTGTTGTGTGTAGGTAGGTAGGGGGGAGGTTGCATCTCACCAATTATGGCTTCTGTGAATGGCAGTCTCCCTCCCAGCCACTGACAGATTTATTGATGAAGGAGGTCAGGTGGAGGACGACGAGATGGCGGCGAAAACTCAAGGCGGGGAACCAAATCGTTAATTAACAGAACGTCCACGACAATGATGACGACGACGATGGTGATGCTAATAATAATAATAATTATGATGATGATGATGACTATGACCATGGTAGCCACGATAATATTAGGCTGTGTGGTAAGTAGCTTGCATACCAACCACATGGTCCCGAGTTCAGTCCCACTGCGTGGCATCTTGGGCAAGTGTCTTCTACTATAACCTCGGGCCGACCAAAGCCTTGTGAGTGGATTTGGTAGACGGAAACTGAAAGAAGCCCGTCATATATATATGTGTGTGTGTGTGAGTGTGTGTTTGTGTGTCTGTGTTTGTCCCCCCAACATCGCTTGACAACCGATGCTGGTGTGTTTATGTCCCCGTCACTTCGCGGTTCGGCAAAAGAGACCGATAGATTAAGTACTAGGCTTCTAAAGAATAAGTCCTGGGGTCGATTTGCTCGACTAAAGGTGGTGCTCCAGCATGGCCACAGTCAAAAGACTGAAACAAGTAAATGAGTAACTATGAGCATGATGGTGATTATGATGACGACGACGAATAATAGGAGTTTAATAATTAGTTTTTTTAATATATATTTAGATACCACTAAGACTGTAATTTTAAGGGGAGGGGCAAGTCAGTCAATTCCATTGATCCGAGTACACGACTGGTACTTTATTTTTTTATCGACTCCTCCCCCCCCCCCCCCCACTGGAAAAAACGAAAAAAAAAGCGAAAGGCAACATTCGACCTTGGTGGGATTTGAACTAAGAATGCAATCAATCGGAACAAATACCACGTGGCATTTGTTTTCTCCAAGGCTTGAAGGATTCGAACCATCGAACAGCAATAATGGTAGTTTTTAATTTCGGTACATGACCAGCAATTTTAAGGGGAGGGGTTAATCGATGTTATCGATTTTACTACTTGACAGGGATTATATTGTATCGACCCCGAAAGGATGAAAGGCGTTGAACACAGTTTGAACTCAGATCGCAAAAGGTCAGTGTTTTCACTGACGCTCAAACGATTCTGCTATTCTACTCTCTTTAATAATAATAATAATAATAATAATGGCTTCAAATTTTGCCATAAGGGCAGAAATTTTGCGGGAGAGGGATGAGTCGATTACATCGACCCCAGTGTTCAACTAGTAATTATTTTGTCGACTCCGAAAGGATGAAAGGTAATGTCGACCACGGCAGAATTTGAACTCAGAACGTAGCGACGGGCGAAATACCGCTAAGCATTTCGTCTAATATGCTAACTATTCTAATGATGATGATAAAGAAGATGATGATGATGATAATACTTTTTAATTTTTTTAATATTTTCCCTTTTCTCTCTGTCTTTCTTCTCCGTTTTCTCTGTCACGTGACTTTGTAAGTGAAATAATCTGGTGTGTTATTTTAATGGCCTACCAATGTATACAGTGAGTTTCTCTGCCCTTGGTGTCAAGAAGACACCTGGAAAGATATAGAAACAACTGAAAAAATATAATAATGATAATGATAAATACTTTGGAGTTTGGATACTTCACCTCTGGAAGCATGGGGGTTTCGTTCATCATCATTAAACAGCCCTTATTGAGGGACCTTTTGAGCGGGATGGGTTACTCGACCTGAAGAAAATTCTAACTTAACAACATGCAAATGCTTATATTTTCTTTTAATTTTGACTTTATATCTTCAGGAGGAGTTACCTCAATCCTTTATTTATTAACCAAAATGAAGTAGATTGATAAATTTAGTTTTTGAACCAGTTGAAGATACACAAGATGTCGAAATATCGTTTACTAGATAACAATGGCACTCTTCTTTTAATTTTGACTCTATATCTTCAGGAGGGGTTACCTCAATCCTTTCTATATTAACCAAACTGAAGTAGATTGACAAATTTAGTTTTTGAACCAGTTGAAGACACACAAGATGTCGAAATATCGTTCTGACTCAGGCATACTGATACAAATTCTGTGGAATACTGGTATGTTTGTAAAAATCGTCTCAGTACTTGAATAGTTAATAGTTAATCGATCCCGGAAGGACGAAAGGTAAAATTGCCCCCGTGGATTCGATCTCAAACCGTAAAGAAATGGATTGAGGAACCACGGCAGCTGACTATCCAATAAGTGGGTGATCATTGTATGAAAGGGTAAGGTTATCAAAGAGTACAGACTGAAATGAAAGGGAAAAAGAATTTACCAGACTAAGAGAGAAAGAGGGAGGGGGAGATGGCGAATTGGTGAAGAAATTGCTAAGAAAGAGAGAGGAAGTTGAAGGGAGGGAGAGAGAAGAAGAAAGAGGGAAAGGAGAGAGTGAGAGAGAAATGTGGGAGAAGCAAGGAGGGAGAGAGGGAAGGAGGAATAAAAGGTGTGATAATGGGAAGGGGTGAAGAATTAGTTGAGAAATTCCTAAGTTGGAGGAAAGAGAGGCAGAGGAAGGGAGGGAATAAGGGGAGGAGGAGAGAAGGAGGGAGCGAAAGAGGGAGAGAGAGACAGAGAGAAGGAGAGATAATAAAGGAGGATGGTGACGGTATGGGATGAAGAATTAGTTGGGAAACTGCTGAGAAAAGAGGAAGGTGAAAGAGGGGGAGAGGCAGAGAGAAAAATAGGACTGAACGAGGGAGGAAGGAGCGAGGGAGGAGGGAGCGAGGGAGGAGGGAGCGAGGGAGGAGGGAGAAAGGAAGAGAGCAGGCGAGAAAGAGAGGTGAGGATAGAGTGGGATGGAGATGGCTAGGGATGAAGAAGCAATGGAGAAATTGCTGAGAAATGATCGTAAAAGTAAATTGGTTCCACACTTGAAAAACCTTTATTAGAAAATAAGGGATTAAAGCAGCTTAGAGCTACAGATGAGGTGTGCGACAACTTTGGGAACGGATTAGAGACCAGAGAGTATACTTATTTATTTATTTACTTATTTATTTATTTACTTATTTATTGACGCGAGGCGGTGGGGGTGGCGTGCATATATAAAAGAGTAAGGTAATTAAGGGCATAGAGATACAAAAGGGGACAGAAACAGTATGACAATTATTATGAGTATTAAGGGTAAGAAAAGGGAAGCAGTTGTTGTTTAGCCCTAGGTCAATCATCAACGACCAGGCTTATGGTTAAAGGCATTCCAACCATTAATATACCATTTTCTTAATTTTCAAAGCTTTTTTCTTTTCGTTTTTCTTTTTTAAGATCGGAGGGGTAAAAAGTGGCTGTGTGGTAAGTAGCTTGCTTACCAGCCAAAAGGTTCCGGGTTCACTGCCACTGCAAAGCCTTGTGAGTGGATTTGGTAGACGGAAACTGAAAGAAGCCCGTCGTATATATGTGTGTGTATATATATGTATATATATATATATTTATATTTATATATATATATTTATATTTTTATATATATATATATTTATATTTTTATATATATTTATATATATATATATTTATATTTTTATATATATTTATATATATATATATTTATATTTTTATATATATTTAAATATATATATATTTATATTTTTATATATATATTTATATTTTTATATATATATTTATATTTTTATATATATATTTATATTTTTATATATATATTTATATTTTTATATATATTTATATTTTTATATATTTATATATATATATATATATATATATTTTTATATATATTTATATATATATATATATTTATATTTTTATATATATTTATATATATATATATATTAATATTTTTATATATATTTATATTTTTTATATATATTTATATTTTTATATATATTTATATTTTTATATATATTTATATTTTTATTATATATATTTATATTTTTATATATATATTTATATTTTTATATATATATTTATATTTTTATATATATATATTTATATTTTTATATATATATATTTATATTTTTATATATATATATTTATATTTTTATATATATATATTTTATATTTTTATATATATATATATTTATATTTTTATATATATATATTTATATTTTTATATATATATATTTATGTTTTTATATATATATTTATGTTTTTATATATATATCTTTATATTTTTATATATATATATTTATATTTTTACATATATATATTTATATTTTTATATATTTATATTTATATATATATATATATATTTATATTTTTATATATTTATATTTATATATATATATATATTTATATTATATATATATATATATATTTATATATATATATATTTATATATATATATATTTATATATATATATATTTATATATATATATTTTTATATATATATATTTTTATATATATATATTTTTATATATATATATATATATTTTTATATATATATATTTTTATATATATATATTTTTATATATATATATTTTTATATATATATTTTTATATATATATATTTTTATATATATATATTTTTATATATATATATTTTTATATATATATATTTTTATATATATATATTTTTATATATATATATTTTTATATATATATATTTTTATATATATATATATTTTTATATATATATATTTTTATATATATATATATTTTTATATATATATATAATTTTTATATATATATATATTTTTATATATATATATTTTTATATATATATATTTTTATATATATATATATTTTATATATATATATATTTTTTATATATATATATTTTATATATATATATATTTTTATATATATTTATATATATATATATTTATATATATATAATATATATATAATATATTATATATATATA